>NW_016690187.1:8269332-8315158 GCF_001604755.1 Lepidothrix coronata
TAGATGTGTTAGGATTAGTGTAGAAATGAAAACTTTTGTTATTGAAGGTGAGATGACTTCTAGTGCTGTGAATTTTCACATTGGATTTTTATTGTCTAGTTTTTCTTCCAATTCTGCTTTTTTTCAGTATGACTCTCTGTAAAATTCCAACTTGGGTATTGGCTTACTAACATTTAGAATTAGACTGTTGCTCTCTATGACTTACAACTGTTTATCAGATTTTTTTTTTTCTTAAGCTATTCCCCTTCAGCTTTTTTTGGCAGATATGAATGGCAAGCAGCTGCCAGCTTGTCTTTGTGCTCGGTCAAGAGGTGACTCCATGCTGAATGCCTGGTGCCACACAGTAATAGCTCTAGAGATTTTTCAGCCCTAATCAAACTGGAATATGTCTGCCTTTTCCAGCTTGCAGTCAGTCACCAACTTATTTCTGCCTTAGGTCAGTCCCTCAGGGTCTGAGCAAGTTCCTGATGCTGGTAGAGAAAGTTAAGTTTTAGGAATATAACTTGGTTAATTTTAAATGTATGTTGAAATATCTGAAAAGTTGAAGAAATATAAATAGGTTAGCATGTTAGAGGGATGCTCTTCTTGAACTGATTTTTATTTGAATTGTTTAATCTTGCGTATTCTGTTTTTCAGAGAAATATGGTTTTGTTTTGTAAAATTGGTCTGAAATGGTCTGCTATTAAACTTTCACCTCAAAGTTCTTAAAGAGGAAATGTTTTTTTATTTCATGAAGTCCTGCCATATCTATTAACTTACAATACAGCTTTTGGTAGAAGACTCTTTAACATACATTAAAAAAGAAATAACGCTTTTTTCTTATATAACATGGTATTTAAGGCAATTCAAACCCTGTAAACATTTATTTCTTCTGATACTTTATGAAGACACATTTTGCAATATGTAAGCAGACAAACCCATCTGTATTCTCAGAGCAGTTACTATAGCATATCTTTGAACCTGGAAGAGTTAAACTTCTTTCTCTGTTTCTCTTACATTGGATAGGTTACTCTCACATTCCAGTTGCCTCATCTAACATACCTAACTCAGGTTGTGTTAGTACTTGAAGGCATTTTGAACTGGGGAACCATTATATAAACGCCAAAGATTTTTTTTTTCTTAAACAGAACATTGCTAATTCAGGCTCTGTTATTTAATGCTTGACATTAGGAGGGTTTTGGATAAGATCCTTGGAGTGGCTTGAAGTATGAGGTTTGCTGCTTGGCTTAGGCTGAATAACTTACCAGGAAAAGTGTCAAGCTAATTATAAGCAATTCTAAGCTTTAAAGCAGATGAAGTCATGATGATTGCAGAGAGACCTCTATAACATGGTCATAGATCAGTTTGACTTTATCTTGAGATAAACTACTCTGTTGTTTGAGCTAAGTCAGCTGAAACCCTACAGAAACTGAGTGGATTCAGAGCTCTGTAAAATCACCAGGACTCAGGTCAGTTAACTCTGCTTGGAGAGTATTTGTACAATAGCTGTATCTCATGGTTTTCATTGGTATTGAATTCTTCCTGCAGATCTCCCAGGTAGTAATTTTGGGCCTTAGCTTATAAGCTTGGTTTTCTGGATAACATGAATAATAAATCTATCAAATAAGAAGTGATGACTGTGTAATTTTCAGCTGAACATTTTAATAAGTGATGATGTTACTTGCAACTGCTGCCTTAGTATTTCTACCTTTAGTAATACTTGGTTAAATTTTAATGGAAAAGAGCATTTTATTTAGAGCAATGTTGATGTCTTGACAAGATGCTAATTTAATTTTTAGCTTTTTATATAAATATTGTTTGAAGATTTCTGTTCTTCGTATTTGCAAAATAAAATCTCATCTGTTTGCTAAATGACTTCAGTAATACTTACTGTAATTTATTTTAGTTAATGTAATTCTTCTTTCTGTTTTAAAGAATCTGGTTTATAAGAACACTGCTCATTTTCTTCTTTTCCAAACGGACAGAAAGGAATAGTAAGTATTTTTTTATTTTTAACAATATGGAGCTAGATAAGAATGATGCTTGCTAATGGTTTTGATCATTTGGCTTCCAGGAACACAAAGGTAGTCTTTTAGTTGGTACTGAAATGGGTACTATTAACTGAACTTGTTTCTACCACATGGTTCATGAAAGAACAGGAAGGAAACTGCTTGATTTTTCACTTCACTTATAAAATTGTGGTAACTTTCTCCAGTCTTTGCATGTGTCAAAGTGTAATGGAATAAAAGATAGTGTAAAAGTGGGAGCGAGGGGAAAGGAAATATAAACAATAGTAGTAGTTCCCTTGATACGTGCATCTGCAAGTATCCCAGCAGTCTTAATCTGTTATGTGTAAGAGAAGAGATTTATAGGAGGTGTTTTAATTTATTTTTCAAGATAGCTTTTCTCTCACAAGTTCTCCAAAGCATGCTTTTTTCCCTGAGTGGGAAAGGTATAAGCAGGTGTGTTTCTGCTTTTTTTGAGAGCTAAGGAAAATTGGAAGTCATATAACAAAACCAAAAAGTAATGCAGGTGTTCAAATATATATAAAAAGTTGTTAAATTTTGCATTAGAATAAATCTGCATGCTATTTAAAAACAACATCTGTGGCACTTGTCTGCAGTAGTTAGAATTCATTTGAGACTTTCCTTGAAAGCAGTCCAGCCTGTAACAATATCTCATGGTGATGTGAGCAATAATACAGGAAAACCTCAGTGTTGCACTGTGTTTTATGACTTGCAGAACAGCATGATGTATTTAATTTGTGACAGCTTACGAGTTAAACATCACTTTTGGAATTTTTCTTAAACTTAATGTTTGTGTTTTGATATGCAAGCACTGAACATACCTTTTTATGTAGAAATAAAATTGTCCATCTATTCTGTGGTGCTGTGTGATTCATTTCTAAGGTGAATATATATTTGCATTTCATGGCTGAATTAGAAAAAAAATATATATGTTTTTCTCGTTTGCTTAAATGTCTTTATTGCTGTTTTGAACATACAAGCAAGTCTGGTGCTTTTGTTGAACCTGTGTATAAAGGTTTTTAGTAGATGATAGAACATGCCTAAAGGGATTATTATATCTGTGTGTTTCCAGAGATTGGATAAAAATGAAGTGTTTTACCTCAAAGATAAAAGTTTTGTATTTGAAAAAGAAAAATGAAACGTATGGTACAAGAGTTAACAGCAGTACAGTGGGAGAAGGGGTGTAGCTGAGTGAGCAAATTGGCAACTAAGTGGCTCAAAGCTAACCTTTTATTCTGGGATGAGTTAATATAACACATTGAGTCACTGGAGATGGTTATTTAATACTGTAAAGCTCTGTGCTGGATAAGCAGCATACATCAGATTTAGGAACCATGTTCTGAATGAGGAAAATTCGTAGCTAGACTCTAGGAAAGGTGATGTAGAGAGATTATGGAATTTCAGTTTTTAAGACAGGTCAGGAAAACAACTGTTAAGGGAGATTTAGACTGATCTGTCCCAAAGTGTGGGGAAAATAAATGAAGTATATTGCAGGTATTGACTTCTCTAATATGAATTTCTTTTATTCTGTGGGTTTAATTAAGATGAGATATATTGGTTTCTTGAGAGTACTTTGCAGTAATTGCCATTTGGCCACATTTGAAGGGGCAGGTGTTTCACGAGGTTCTTGTTGAATACAGGAAGTAGAGTGATCAGAAACAAACACCCCCACTTTAAGCTGGTTGCATAGCTTTGTGGAGAGCCACGGCTGAAGGTGTTTGAGGCACTTGGGTACTAAAAGTGGTTTCAGTTTCTTAAGTAGCGGTTGACGATTGGCTGTATCTGCTGCTTGCTTGGCTGCATGATACCACACTGCACTGCAGTACATTTCAAGCTCTTAGTCCGTGTGGGGCTACATGAAAGACTGTGTTCTAATATAAATGTAAAATTTGATGAAGGAAGGTACCTTACTAATTTGAAGATGCACACTTTCTGGAATTGCCCATCTTCTGTGGTCCACCCCAGTACTAAATATGGTCTTGTTCCATGTCCTATTTATCTTAACTAATACAGGTTGTTGTAATTCCCCTTTTATGGCATAAACTTTCAAATATGTGCATGCCCAGTTTTAGTATTTTTCACATTTAATAAAGAGGTTTATTCTATCAAAATGAGTTTCTACATTCTGGAAAGCTCAAGTAATTGTTCCCTTACTTTCAAGTAATGGTGTTCCTGAAGTAACTTTGAGTGGTATGCCATACTTACTTATATATAAAGAAAGATGCAAAAAAATTATTTTTAGTTTGGTGGGGTTTAGTTTTGTGTCTTGGAGTTTTGTGAAGCCTTTTCTTTCTTTGAAATCTGAAAAAATGAGTAAAAATAGCTATATTTTTACAGGAATTAAGTTGGTAGTGTTCAGTAGAGCTGAGAAGGGGGGGGAAAGTTGTAAAGTTTATTGTTAAACTCTTCTTGCTGTGAAGGATGTAGTAGAAAGCTATTTTATTGAAAGAGCATCTTCTGCATTAGGTGGTGGTTTGTTACAGTGAGGTTTCCATGACTGTCAAGCTGCAAACATTGACTTACAAGAAAATCCCATGTGCACTTGACTTTTCTTCTTTCCCTTCCTCTTAGAGAGGTTGTGTGCTGTGCCTACTAGTTGTAAGTCTCTTAGCATTTAGTAGTAAAATGACCTTCTAGTAGCTGTTCTTAGAAAACTGGGGAGTTTGCTGTAGTCTGAAAGTATAGAAAGGATGAAATACATTGAGTTCTAAAGCTCAGAGTTGACCTGGCATTTGAAACTAGTATGTATTAAGAGGCTTATGTGACATACTGAAGCCAGTAAATCTGATACTCAGATATATTAATGCTTAGACCTCAAGCTTTTTTCTGTAGTTTGACTCATGAGATTAAGTGTATTTGGTCCATTGTTGTACCAGTTTTAATGTAGGTCAGAGCAGGGCACTGGCTAGAATTGGTTTGCTTAATGAGGAAATGGTACATAAAATTTTTTAATAGTTATAACTCTAAAGTAATAACGGTGGGCTATAATTTATAAGCAGTTTCAGCATTTTAAGTGATTTATTTTCACATAAAATAGTTGTTTTATACAAAGTTTACTGGTGTTTAGGATTGGTAGTGGTCAGTGCGTAATTTTTCGTGGTCTTACAGGGCAAAGTCAGTGTTTAGAGTGTGCTGAAATCTTTTATTTATATTTGAAAACTAATGTATGTTGTCCTTCTTTTAGATGATGCACTGGAAGATTTAAAATCTCAAAAGAAAAAAATAGTAAGTAAAACTTAAAAGCTGGGTTGTTATGGTCCACTAAAACTGGTGTTCTCCAGATATTTGCATCCACTCAACCAACACTTAATCTCAGTAAGACAAATTTAGGATGGAAAAGGTTCCAGGTCTTGGATAGCTTTCCCACTTTGCAGTGTTTGTAATATTGCAAAGCTGTTTCCTCTCTGCTTAATCATTCCATAAGGAAGTTTGTTGTTTACTTATGTTGTTGGCTTCATCTCCTGCCTTGTAAGGCAAAACTTAAAAACGACCACCACCAAAACACAGCCCCCCTTCCCAAACAACCAAAACCCACACACTTCCCCCTGCCCCTTCCCTCCCTCCCCCCTCTGCCACCACCAAAACAGCCCCTCCTCCCTCCAAAACTGCCAAAAGTTGTATTATGAGGGTTAATTGTTAATGAGTTGCCCAGAGTGTTTACCTTATACCTTCTGGATTTTGCCATGGTAGCTAAATTAACAGGAAACCCACAACAAAGATACCAAAAAGGAGTTTATTATGTCACAATTTTCTGCTCTGTTTTTTGTCACTTTTAAAATGTATATGTAAAAAAGATAACCTGTAACCTAATTGTCATTGTCTTTTGTTAAAGAGGGTTTGCTAATATTTAAATGGATGTGTCCTTTGTTTGGAGTGGTGATAAAAAGAGGTTGGACAGGCTTACATTTTTGAGAAAGAAATAAATGAGCATGACAACTATGTTGTTAATTTTATTTTATGAAAAACTGCTTAACTGAAATTAGTTAATGTTTGCAATTAACATAGCCATTTGGTAACTTTGAAGGGAAAGTTCTTCGAACAGGAAAAGCACAGTGGAGAGCAAACAGGTTTTGGAATCTTAAATGTAAAGTCTTCATTTCAGTTTAAGTTTGGTTTTCTGTAATCATAAAAATCTTCATATTTATTCTAGAAGAACTAGTGATGCTGAATTTTTGTGTGTGAGAAGCACTTCAGAGTAAAGGCATTGAATAAAAGATTAGTCAGGAAAACCCTGGTTTAGAAAAGGGAGAGTTTTTTACTTTGAGAATTGATACTGTTGAAACAGGATGTAAATATGTATTTTGCATATGCAAGAAGTCAAAATAAAATAATGTAAAAGACCAGACAGTAGTTAAAAATTAAAAACTGCACAAATACTTCATGAATAATAATGAAATTGTAGTGTAACTATGGAGAATTTAAACCTGAAAAATATAAATTGTCACTAGTATGTATGCAACTCAAGCTTTTATCATTAAAGATAAACTTTTAAATAGTATTAGTAAAACAGAGTTCTGGGAAGTCAAATAACATATAACTCAGATATTTTTTCAATCTGAGGGCACTAAAAAATTGGTGACTGTCTCCTGATCTTGTGTGTGCCTGGTTCCTAGCAAGGAGCCAGAAACAGAGAACTTATTTAACCTTTTGAATCAGGGTGATGTTGGTATTTTTTACGCAGAACTTAGGAGACTTAGGAGTTTCATCATAACTTAAGACATTCAGTTGACCATTAAAATTTTATAATTATACATAAAATGGAACATGTTGAAATGAGCAGGAAGGGGATGCAAGTAATGAGACAATATAATTTGTGTTTTAGATGAAAACACTCATAAAATTGCATTCTGTAAAATTTTTGATAATACTCAGATTTAGTCTTGGTTTTCTTTTGGATTGATTTCCTTAGGGCTGTCTTTGACTATGAATAACTGTAGGAACACCTACTTTTTAGTAAAAGAAAACAAAAATCTTCAAGTAAAATAATGGGGAGGAAGAGGATTTTTTTTCCCCTGTTCAATTCTGATTTGCTGCAGGGTTTACAAATAGATTTAGTTACTCAGATATTTACATTGTGATCCTCAAAGTATCTAGGATAAGTAATTTATGTATTTCCTGTTTATTCATAATGCAAATTGTTGTCTAGGCACTGTGAGCCTGCCTCAACAGCTGTGCTTTTTCACTTTATTGCATCTCAGCTACCTAATTGCTGGAGAAATCTTATCTTGAAGACAATTGTCCTTTTGAAAAATGTTACAGTACTTGAGTTTTGCCAACATGTGGTTTGTATTTTCCCTACAGACATTACTTGTAGGCTGAAGGGACATAAGCCTGTTATAGGGCTTACCTGTAAATGGTGTAAGCTCCTCATCTGCTAGATGTGATGTCCTGGTGGCTGTGCAGTGACTGCTCAATAGCAATTGATTTCTGTTCAGTTGCTATTCTGTCTTTGAGGATATAGTCATATGGATACTTGTGTGGGTAAAATACTTGACAAACACATATACTTCATCTGGAAATGACCACTAGTATTGTCTATCCTGTACTTCGACTCAAAGTTTGTGCAATACTTATTTCTCACAGAACTGACTCTCTATGCTGCTTTTTTCCCTAGTGAATACTTTAAAGCATCTTGAATTATGAACTGGGGGTAGGGATTAAATTGATTAGCTGTACTTAATGCACTACTACAAGATACAACTTTTTTTTCCCCTTCTTGATCATAGGGGATACTGTGGTTGTGTTCTTGACTGTTTAGCTGTAATTTTGGCCTTAAGAGTTCTCACTTAATGAGGATGTCAGCCCTTAAGCCTGAACATGTATAGATGAGCAAGTTCAGAGGGTTAAGCATATTAAAACAAGGGTACAGGACATGTATTAAGCTGATACAACTGGGAATTAATGGAGAGTTTACCTGGAACAGCAGTCTTAAAGATGGGATAATTCTTAGCCTGAGGACAGAGCTGTGAAGATAGTGTAGTAATTACCTTGCTAATTTTAGAATTAAACCTTGCTGAAATTTGCTCAGCTACTCTGAATAGTAGTCTGAATATAATATTAGACTTTGACAGACTTAGACATTCCATATAAGAGTTTAGAAAGGTGCATCTCTTAATCTTCTAAGAAAAAAAAAAAACAACCAAAAAAACCAACAAACTAGTCAGAGTTCAATGCTGTCTTGGAGTTATGTTAGTAATGGAAAAAAACCCAGCAGCATATGAATTCTGTTACTTAAAATAATTACTGTTTAATTTACTTTATGCCTTCAGCCTTCTAGGCAGAGAAAACTATTAATATTTTGATAACCTTTAGTATGTGACAAAAACTTTACTAGGAGTTGGTTATTGTATAGAAGTCCAGTTTTGTCAAGAACATGTTACTAGTATGTGTTAGAATACTGCAAGCATGCAGCTGGAAGCTCAAAATAACAGTTAAAAATTGTATTTACTGATGAAGGGTCAAATGAGTGAGTTCTTTTATGCAGTGTTCACTCAAAGCAGTTACTTTGGTGGTTTTACTGTTTGTATGGATCTGTTCAGAGTATACTTGATTACTGTCACTTAAATGATTTATTTCCTATTTTAAGGAAACTTTTGCTATGTGTACTGCCGTATCTTACACGGTAGACTCAAATGAGTCTCATGGCTTTGTACAAACATAAAGAAATACCTCTTCATAGTTGGGTTCAACATAGCAAGTAATTCAATTTATGAACTCACATAGTAGTATGGCAAATAAGTAGTTTGCATTGTGCCAGTACTTAAGACTTCAGTTGCTAAATTGCTTTTACAAGAAGCTTAAAATACAATACTCATATTGCTTTTCAATATAGGCATCAGATTTCGTTCCCACCAGAATTTTTATTTGGTTGCCAGTTGAAAAGGAGGCGATCCTTGCAATTATTCATAGGAGAGAATGTGGTACATGACCATGCTTCTTTATTAAGGTTTGGTTAATTCCATGAAATAAGTTAATTCCATGAAAAATACATGCTTAGACTGGTATTAACTTTCATAGAGACTTCACTTGTGATTCTAGTTGCTCAGCGTTTATGCTTGATAATGATAGAATATGAATTAGCCCTTGGCAGAAAATAGAAAATGTTTTTGTGGGAAAAGTTTTGGATCTCAGAGAAGAGTGTATTATGGAAAAAGAGTAAGAGGTGTTGAGCAGTTTGTGTTAGTAAGCCAGTGCTCAGCACTAGGTTAACCTTTCCAGGATTATGCTTCAGGATGGTGGGTGCTCCAGAAGTCAATATGTAGATTTGCATTCATAAATGACCTTGCTGTGGCAGAACACGAGCCAGTTTCTTCTCTATGGAAACATAGACCTAGTATTTAAATTTTACATAGGCACTTATTTGCTTCTAGTAATTACACTAATTTGCTCACAGTGAGTAAACTTCGACCTTTTTGATTCTTAATTTGGTAGTGTCAGCCAAATTTCAATTTACTCCAGAGAAGTCTATCCTAGAAGTGAAAGCATGAGAATTGTGAACGTACTTATAGAAATCCTGACAATTTCTAAACATTTTCAAAAAATTTCTAGAGTCAGTTGTGATACTGAATTCTTGTTCAGATTCAGCTTTACTAGAATTATAAAGCTGTATATGAATTTCAAAATATGAAGACTAACTTGTTGAATTATCCAATAACTATATAACGTGAAGAATAACTTTGACATCTGAATCTTGAGAGTCGAATTTTTCTGTTTCAAAGTAATGGCACTGTTTTTGCAAAACTTAAATATCCACAAATAGCTACCATACTATCTAGTACTGCTATAGCAAGAAGTGCCATAGATAAGGAAAATGTTAAGTGATGGTGGAGCATTCTGGTTTTTCTCTTCCTAAAGGTTGCTTTGCCCTGCAGAATGTTATTTATCATTTTCCTTTGTGTGCATTTTGTGTTCATTGATGTAAAGTGAACTCGTTTATTTTAAATTTTGATTTGGGGGGCCAGCTATTGACACTGACTGTTAACACTTCCCTGCTTTGCAGCTTCGCCTCACTAACCTTACCCCTTTATATAAAAGTCTGCCTTATGGTTTTTACTTTTATAAGCAATAAATACTTTATTTTTCCTATTAGACCATTAATTCTGATCTTATTATGCTGTGTGGCATTTGTTTTACAAAGTTAGTGGGTTAACTCCAAAGTCCTGCTGAAATACGAGTTTAGGAAATTGATTTTTACTTCCTTTTTCACTCCCTTTTTGTTTCAACAGTCCTTAATTAACAGCCTGTATTCCTTGCCTTAAACTTCAAGAAGTGTTAGATGGAGTGAGTGTTAGATGGATACACAATATCCATTAAATTATTTTGCTTCCGAGGTCTGTCTAAATGTAAAACCCCTGCACAGTCTGTAAATGCAGATTGGCTGAAACTTTAGTTTCTCACTAGCTAAATAATGGCATAAAAGTCATGTTAACCTGCACCATTTGTTATTTTAGCAGTGATAAATGAGTTTGAGAGAATTTAATTTTTTGACCACTGACCTTTTCAGTTTTGCAGTTCATGCCAACAGCAAACTTTAGAACAAACAAACTCCCCACTTTTAGCTGAACATGGCCATTAGTCAGCATATCTAGGAGAAAAGGTCTGCTTAAGATACTGTAAAACACATTATGATTTCTATACGTATTAGGTATTTGTCATAACTTCAACTATCTCAGTTTTGAAGTTAAGCTTTTTCTAATGTTGGCTGTTAACCACTAAAATGATACTTTACTAGTGATTACTTTTTTAATTAAGCCCATGTATTAGCTATAAAGCCACTTGAGTGCATTGTAAATAAAATGCTGTAATAATGAAGTGCTTTAATTACACTCCCTAAAGTATGCATAGTTCTCAGTAAATTTTTTTATTTAAATTCTTAACATGTTCCCTTTTTTCTGAAAAGCAGTTTGAATTGCTGTAAAGATGGAGATCCAGCCTTTAAAGTCATTTGAGCGAATTCCGCGGCTGTTCTCTAGTTAGTGAGTTTTCACAGCATTTGCAGCAAGCTAATTGCTTCTGCTAATAAATAATCTAAAATCAATGCTGACAGCAGTTAATTGGCGCAGGGACTTTATTCTGTAAAGCACTTGGCTAATGACCTTCCTTAAATTAATAGCATTAAGTGCTATGAGGAAATAAATCTAAGGAATTGCCTGTCATTTGCCTGTCATGTCTAATAACTTCCAATAATGATGGCTGATAGATTTTTGCACATTCCATTATTGAAGTTGGTGCTTGTAATTATTCTCCTCATTATATGTAAACAATTAGCAATATTTGGTGTTTCCTTGCAATAAAGCTGTTAAGTAGTCCATTAGAATTTAGAAACTATTTTTGAAAGCAAAATTTAATTTCCATTGAATACAGCGAACCCGCAGGTATCTGGACATGCTACTGGTTCATTGGACTGAGCTTCACCTTTTGGTAACATTGATAAGTTGCTTGTAAGTGGGAGGCCATGATGGGGGGAAGTACTTTGAAGAATTCTGTATTTATATGTGGAACCTTTTGTTTCCAGCTTGAGGAAGTAATGGAGAAGGAAACATACAAGACTGCTAAATTAATCCTTGAAAGGTTTGATCCAGAATCAAGTGCAAAGGTAAGAGTCTTGTTATTGATGTAATATGGAAAGTACTATGGAGCTGAACATTCAGATAATGTTATTTATAATTAATTGGCAGGAGGCTGAACTACCATCTGCTGGAACATCTGCAACCCCAAGACCTGGACAAGGTAATAGCCCTGTAAAACGGCTGCTCTTTAGCATAGATATTCATCTTCCACAGCGATTTCCACTCTAGAATTCTCTCTATGATAAAATTTGTAAATCAGTTGACCTTTATTTAGGGTTAATAGACTGTTCATTAGACTGACCATTACTGCTCTGTATTTTCAGACAAAGGTTCTATTGCTAAAGGCTGATGTTCTAGACAGCAGAATATTTAATGCTGCTTGATGTTAAAGCAGAGAGAAAATTAACTTCTTATGGCATGCTTGCAATTTTTCTAGAATATTAAGATTTTTTCAAATCTTATGTTCATTCACTTAGCTTTTCAATTCTGTTTCTATTTCTGGCTAGTTAGATCTTTCCTAATGCAGTGTTTAAACTACTTCTATTTGGTGCACAGAGAGAGAAGAGAAAAGCTGGTGTGGAAATCAGGGATTTTCTAGTTGAAAAGAATGGCTAGTTCTTTACCTGGTTTATGATGTTCCATTTAAAGGTGCTATTGAATAAAATAATAAAATAGAAAAGACCTTGCATGTATTTCAAGGAAGCCTTGTTTCTAGATTGCACACACAGGTTTCAAGACTGCAAAGATCTCTCCTCTACACTCACAGTAGAATGCTTGCATTAAAAATGTGAAATTTATGCAAATGTTTATGCAAAAAGTACTGTTATGTTTTTGTTGAGGTTGAGTATAATATGCTGTAATTAGACTGAAAATGCTAGTATGAAGACAATATAAAAAAACATTTTAATACTGAAGATGGTACTCACACTTTAAGAGAGACCTTCGTAGCTAACTTGCTATGTTATAACCTGTAAGGGCTGGTGCTAAAAGTAAACTTCAAAATCTGATGTGCATTTAATAATTTTCCATAAAATAAACAGATTGCTTTAGAGAATGTATTAGAATTTTCAACTGTGTGTCTAATTTTTGTGGGTAACCAAACGCATTTTTTCTTTTTTCACTCTTGGAGTACTGGTTTTCTTAGGTGCAGAGCACCTGGATTTACTAACAAAGGAGTTTATAAGGTGCATCATCAAATCCACTGTTTCGTTCTTCTTGCTTAGCTTCAAATTGTCATTTTAAAACCATCCTTACTTGTTGACATTGACAGTGAATAGTTGCAGTCCAGTACCTTAGCAGTAAAGCTTCAATCTCTTCTGGTGTCTTAGGCTCAACAGCTTTTTCTCAAGTTTGCCCCTTACCTGTCTCTCCCATCATTCCATTTCTGCAGTGTTCATAGCTTTGTTCAGTCTGAAGGGCCATTCTGACACCCTGTTCTGTTCTCTGTTTTAATACAGCTCATGGGTGGTTGCCAAGAATTTTCTGTCATAACTGTAATGTTTAGGTAGCCTATGGTTGGCATTTTTTAAACTCTTTATTAAATTCATCCTTCTCCTAGAGATATGTTAGAAACCACTACAGTAGTCCAGTAGTAGTGTGACAGGTCTGTTTGTAGAATGCAAGTAACACTGACCAGGGGAGGAAACTGCCTGGAAATGTGTGTTTCTTGTAGAGATAGAGATAGCTATCTATAAATAAGACACTGTTAAGTCTTTAGTCACCCTGGCTTTATTAAGAGATAGCAGCAGCAGTTTTGAAACTCCTTAGGAGTTATATGATTGTTCTTTTCCCTTCTACCCAGGCTGTGTAAGTAGCAGTGGTGACAAGTAAGTTGCTCAGTCCCTATTAACTAACTAGTCTTGTGTATGTTTGGGTTTTCAAAACACAGTGCCTGTACTTTGATCCTGGGTTCTGAGTCAGTCAAAAACAGGTTAGTTGGATCCAGCATATGCTGTGTTGTGTTGATTGATTTGAATGTTAATAGAAGGGCTGTGAGGGAGAGGTTCTGAGAGAGTTAGAATTATTTCTGAGCCAATCACTACAGACTGTGGTCGGCATTAATAAGTGTGGTATGATATGAGTAGTTTTGTGAAACAGTTGTTGCTGAGGAATTTGCCCACACTAATTGTGCTTAGAACTTTTTATTTAGGGTTAGCTGTAAACTGGTCTCATGGGCTTGGTGGAAGGGATCTTTCATTTGCAAAGAATATAAGTGCTGCTCTCTGGCTGTGTCACGGTGTGAACCAGAGACCTTTAAGTGGGGATGCAACTGAGAAAATGTAACATTCAGCTTCTTCGGATGCATTCACCTTAAAGTAAGCAATTTGCTTTATCCTGAACAGAAGTGCAGTTTAACCTTGCAAAAGATTTTGGAAAATAAAGTTTGTAAGTTGTCATGGCTTATGGTTGGATTTGATAGTCTTAAGGACCTTTTCCAACCTAAATAATTGTATGATTCAGTATAATTTTGTTCATATACAGCACAACTTTCTTTATTGTCTTTTTTCCAACCTGTTCTCTAAGGCATTAATTTTGGAATTGGTACTGCTTGTTGTCCCTGTAAAAGTGGGTATTCAGGTTTGTATTTTGGACATGCATTATAATTCAGGAGGGACACCCCATTTGGCTTTAGCTTGTGGAATCGTGGATACTTATTTTCCGAATATCTTGTTCTTGGTATATGCAGTAATAATTTCAATTTTTAACTATCAAAAAACCTACAAGCTTATTGCTGATCACACTAAATATCTGCCTAAAATGACTAGTAACGTCTGTTCTGTGCAGTATATAACTTAGTGTAACTAGATGACACCTTTCCGTGGTTATGGTATAATTTGGTGCATGCAGTATGTGGTGGAATTAAAGTGATTTGGAATAATAAAATGTGTGTTAACACATCAACATTAAAGCTTCCTTGATCTTTCCTTTACTCACGTTGCACACAAGCTAGCCAAGTAGCAGAACTCATTACTTTGAGCTCTATAATTGAGTCTTTTTGAAAACAGGGTAAATAATGAGCAATGTGTAATCAGATTGGACAATGTTGTGTTTGAGACAACTGATGAAAGGTTAGTTAGTTTGTAGGTTTTTGACTTAATGGTTGAAATGGAAACTTGCACATCATACTAATCGGTACAAAGATTTTACTAGCATTGCATAATGGTTGATTATCAGAAAAACAGCCCAATTTTTCAATGTATTTAGCTCTTTTTGCAATTTTTGTGATTTTGACATGTGCTTCTTAGATAGATAATGGTAACTTTAACAGATGATTCATATCAATCTTGAGTTTGGCATAAGAAAGCACCAGGAAACCTAGAGGGAGAGGAATGTGAAAATTTAAGTGCAGCTTCATCTATTCAGAAATATTTTGAGGGGTGTACTTAATGAGCATATACTTATTCAGTACTTTGGCCATAGAGAAAAATAGGGTAACTATATATTTGCAGTGAAATAAATATTTATCAACCATATCCTGTTGTTGATACCTGCTCTTTTCATTGTGCTAATATGACTTAGCAGGGCTGTATTTTAAATTAATTCGCTCCATGACTTGAATTAAAAGTAGTGCAATAACAGATGGTTGCAGGCTGGGATGGGTATAGGCATGAGGAGGAAGAAAGAAAATGCTTGATTGGTCTTTGGCACTAAAGCCAACAAGTTATGTAAACTATATATTGACCTGCATTGTACTGTAGCTCTTTAAAAATGATGTATTCTTCTCTACAAAAACCAAGGAGTTTTGAAGTGAGGGAAAAATAAAATAGTTTTGCTTGTAAACATGAAAGATGCAGCTGCCTCACCACTGCAATATCTTAATATTCTTTAATAGATCATACTGAATCATCAGTTGAGTAGCATACCTGCTAAGTAATGTGTCTGCTTTCACATCTGTCTTGTTCGGTGCTGGTAACTGCAGAATTTGAACTGTAGTGTGCTTTAAGAATAAAAGTTCTATTTTTAAGTTATTTAAGTGTCTTCATGCAGTTGGCTTTTGGATATGCAAAAATCATTAATGAAGAAAATCCTTGGAAAATTGCAAAACTTCATTAAAACTACAGCAGCAGTACCTGTATGTTGTGTCAGGGTTGAGGTCAATGGACATGTTACTCAGCTAAGTTGTGGAACTTGGAAGTATGGAAATCTGGAACTTTGCAAGAGGCGATTTTTAACACATTGCATCTCAAAATAAGGCAATTTGAGAACTATATAGATCATATTCAGTTACTGCAAAAAATATTAGGGCTGTTACTGTGAAAGTGGACAGCAGGTTTAAAAGGAATTAGAGGAGTTCATTGGTAACAGCATGCATATGTGATGGATATGGATTAGACAGGGCTGTGCTCTCTAACATCCCTGACAATGTGTTTATGGATTCTGGGGATGGTATCAGAGATGTAGGCAACAGAAATTTAGGTTAGTGTGTTGTCACTAAATAACATCTACAGCCGCTCTAGGAAATGAAGTACTGGGATGGATGGGCTATAGGTCTTACCAAGGAGAACATTTTTCATATTCTCATAGTGCAGGTTCTGGTAACTTCTCTTACTTGGGAAGCCGCAGTGTGTTGGCAAGTTGTCTTAAGTATGAATCATAAAATAGAGTGAGAGCCAAATGAACTTCTAAGTGGAGGAAAAAGAAAAAGGCATTGTGAATAACCCAATATAATTTTGTGGAAACTAGCAATGAGTCTTGCATTCTTAACTCTGTAATGAGACTAAAACTACTGAAGCACATCTCTCTAATACTGACCGTAGTACTTGAGTTCAACATCTTTGCAGGAAATATGGGGGAAGAGTTATTAAAGTAGCAGTAACTTTTCTTAATTGAAAGTCATTTAAAGAAGACTTGCCAGGAATGACCCTTTAGAAAGAACAGGCAAAAGGGGCAAAGCTCTTGCAGGCAGCATGGAAATTGCTTAGGAATAATGTACTATGGGCTCAGAATAAATATGAATATAGCCATGACCTATTGAAACAGACTCAGAGCTGTTAAGCAATCAAAATTAACGTGCTTGAACCACATGATCTAGAAAGGCAGCCTTCACAATGTAAAAATGACATCCATATGTAGAAATTACAGTCACGATCTTTGACGTTTTTATATAAAAAACAGTATAAAGAAGGCTTTGTAATGAAAAGAGAATGGATTAATATGTCTTTTTATAGATATTTAAAATGATCTTGGAACAAGTGGAATTAGGCTTTATCACTAATTTTTTGAACATATGTGGAGCTGAGAAGAATCGAGAAATTGCATACCTTTAGCTTAAATTTTGGAGCTAGTACATGACTGGAAACTATAAGACAAACTTGAGTATAATGGATAATAAATCATGGGTCATAATCAATATATTGTTTGAATATGAGTCATGCCTGTTAGTCAGATGGCGTGGAGAGGATGATGCAGTTATTCTAGTGTAGTAAAACTTGAAAGGTTACTACTACTGTCTCTCACGAAAAGCTCTTGAAGACATTTTAATGGTGAGGTTTGTCATAAATGAATACTTAATTAAGATAAAACTCTCAACACAGGAGCAGTTTTCAAAATAGAAACAAGTCACCAAGGAAACCTTAATGGAATTTCTGCAGCTACCAATTTATCCTGGTTTCCAGATTCTGAATAGCTTAAATAGTGAAGGGACAAACTTTACTTTCTAAAATCAAGTTAAAATACAGAATCTTCATACTCATCTGGTGATCTAACTTGGATGATGAAGTTGTGTGAAGTGATGCGGTCATGGATTTGAAGGGTGGCAGGGGAAAACTAGTAATTTTTTCTGCTTTGTAGGAAACTGAACTAGGTGGATTTTTAATAAGAGTTTGAACACTTACAGTTTTTTATTGGTGTTACCAAAGAATTTTTAATTCTTTCTTCTATTGTATATTAAATGTTATTTATACAGACAGATAAGTAGGCAAGACCATAACCTATGTATGTTGCAATTTTCATGGCACTAGATGTTGGTGGTTTGCCAACACAACTTTTATGTTTGACCTAGTACTTCAGTGATAGCAACTCTTTCTTAGCTAGTGTAAGCTGATGTCACACACTCCCTCCCCCTTCTCCATGTGAAGCAGAAGCTTAGTCTGGTAGTGTTGTACTTTTAGGGACAGGGATCATTCCTTCAGTCTCAGCACACCCATTTTCCAGTGGCTGGTTGCCAGTGGACCTGTAAACTGCCTGCTAAGCATTTAAATTCTTCCAGCCTGACACAAAGTGAGCAGATAAAAATCTCTCTAATCTTGCAATGCATGTGGATGATTTTAAAGTCCAAATGTAATGTGAAGTTCCATTTGTTGTGAAGGAAGACAAGCAAGGTTGTTCAAAGTGATGTGGATGCTATATGCTATATGCCTACTCTGTAGGGTACTGTAGTCTTAGTTGTGGGCATGTAGTCTTACTTGTTAACCATGTTAATGTCTGCAGACTTAAAGTGACGGTTTCATTTCAATTTGATTTGTTGCAGTAGTGTATGAACTTCAGGTTTGCATGATTATTATAATATTCAAACCATAATATATTACTGTGGTGATATTCCCATTGGACTTAATGAGAATTCTGGCTTCAGGTAAGAACAACTGAGGAAACCTTGTAAGTTTTTCATGATAATGATTTAATAGTAACCCTGATAGTGATGTGAGAAGAGGTAAAAGTAAAGACATGTTCCAGCAGAGCCTGTTCTTGCTCTATGACAATTCAAGCATGTGATTTCATGGTAGGGTTGCTGAAACAAGTGACTGAAACTATGATCTTTTGGTTTTAGAATTGTTTCATTTATCCAATCTGTTTTTTTTAAATAACTTTGGGCACTTAGCCTGGCCATTTTAGATTCTGACTGAATAGTTTTGGTCCCATGGAAAGCTCAGTATTTGGAAGCATGTTTAAACCATGGAGTAAAAAGTAGTCAGTTGTGTACACTGTGGTTTGAGTCTAGCTGTTTGTCTCTCTAACGTTCTGCCTTAGAGAACAGAATCATGAGGTGTCTGCTAATTTCCTTCTAGCAGAATCTTGCCCAAAGTATGTAACAGTTAATGATTATTGCTATTAAAATTCAGTATTCTGTGTGGTATTTACTTCTATGGCATGCTCAGCCAGGTAGCTGGTGATCTTTAGTTTCAGACCTTCCTGGTTTTGTTTGACTCTGTAATTTGCTGATTGGAATAAAACTATTAATTTACTACTTCTAATATCTTGCTTGGAATGCTAGATGTTAAATTCAGTATGCATATTTCTTGTCAGAAATTCGTCAGAGAACTGCAGCTCAAAGAAATGCTTCTACAACCCCACCTGTGACTCCTAAACAAGGTTCTCCCAAGTCACCTGTTCCAGCATCTCCTAATCTGCAGAGAGACTCATCAGGTCTGAGCGGAGTCCCAGAAAGAACTGTTGTGCCATCCTTGCAATCAAATGTTTTACCAAGACGCCCTGGATCCCCTGCTACTTCAGTGCCTGGAATGGGTAAACAGAGCACTTAATGTTATTTACAGTTTATATTGTTTTCTCTGGTTACCGATAAAATAGGCCATTTTCAGACAGTATGGAAATGGCATTTCATTTGGAAATAGCAGAGCAGTTATCTGATTAAGCAGGAGTTCCATATTCAATTAGCCATAACTCTTTACAGCTGGCACCTTTTGATGCTGAAACCTATTGCCTGAGCTCATTTAACTGTTATGGCTTCTTTGTTTAAATGGCAATAAAACTTTGCAGTATTCTGTAGTCAACAATATAGCATACCTTTTTATGTTCTTAGTTTAGAAGAGCTGTATGCTTATATAAATCAGGTGCAGAGGAGAACACTTTCAGAATACATTCCTGTTTCTCACTAAACCCTGCACATATTTTTTTAACATACATCTTGACATTTATTTAAATTTTTACTCTAGAAGGTATAGTCATGCAATCTATACTCATAGATTAAAGTGTAAAATACCAAATACAACAGAAACGTTGTCTCTGTTGTAGCTGAACTCTAAAATGGCATTGTTATTTTGGTACAAGAGTCAAAAGCTTAGCACTAGGTTGCAATCTGGTAGAATTGAGTACTCCTTAAAATTTAGTTTCATATCCTGAAAATGTTTTTCCCTTGATTTCTAGTTTGGTGTTCAGGTGGAATGGACTTTATTAAATAGAATATGAACTAAATTATATTGAAAGGATTGCAAAATTTGGAAGTTTTGGGTGGGCAGTATTGTTCTCATTTTCCTCATAGGTGGTAAAGCTGTGTATGGGTTCATGCCAGGCCTTTCATTCATTGTAGGATGTTTGGCAAGTTGAATCACAAGGCAAGAAAGGAGATGAAATGCTTTCTTGAATATAGAAGGAATGCAACTTGCCAAGAATCTCATGACCACCACTGTAATGTGGAGTGGTTCTTTGCTGTATGTACAGGGATCAAGAATATGTTTCTCTGCCCTGTGTTCCTGATTTTTACTTGAAGCTACTTAAGTCTTACAAACTGCATGTCCTTCCTTACAAATTTCCATGATGCAGTCAAAAAGTAGGACTATACATAATATACCTGCTCTCTAGTGGAAGATCTTGGGAAGCTGAATTTTAAAATGCCTTTTCATATTGTTTAGTGTAATGGAGTAAACTTCTCATGGGAAGTTGTGGTCTCACTTCTCTGTAGAGTCCATTAAGCCTTATTTTTTGTTAGTAGTTCTTTGCCTGTATTATGAAACTTCTATGAACTGTAAAGGCAAGTTATTAGTAAATCTTGATTACCTCGAAGTACTAAAAATTAGCTCCTTGCACAGGAAATTGGTCAATTGGTTATAAACCACATCTACTGATACCTGCTTACTGAAAATTCCGTCATGAATTTAAAATTGCACGTTCCTTGTTAAGGAAGCTGACTATATAATAAAATAATATCAGCTATATAATAGCTTTATTCTTAAGGGAAGATTCAGGCACATTGAATAAGCTGGATGAAATTCAGCCTTTACTGCATAAATGACTCAGAGAAAGAAAGAAACTGACTTGTTTGAAAGGACGGTTGCTAAGCCTGGGAATTAAAATATTCAATGTAGTTTCTGTGATAATGTCTTACAGGCACTTTTTTCCCCACTAGTAACTGGTATTTTGACCAAACATGTTATTTTGTCATAGATAGCAACGGGAGCCACTGCAACTGTCAGCTCATACAGAAGCCCTGCTTTTTCTTGTGTTTGCCCAAACCTTCCAGGCATATAAGATGATGAAGTTGTAGTGAAAAGTGTGTAAATTCAGTATCTATAAGAATAATATTGTATCTGAGTTTATGCATGGCTTGCAACAAATATGAATAGCCTACAGAAGATTAATAATTCATTTTCATTATGCTATATTTTGTAGAGGAGAATCAATTTAACGTGTATTACCACAGAGCTCCCATATGTTTGAAAATTAATAACCAGCAGGTAGTTGAGAGTTTGCCAAGCTTTGCAGAAATGACCAGTCTTTCTACAATGATTGCTTTTGATGTTTATATTAATTACTGGTGTCCATAACAGCATGAGAACCAAGATGGTTGGTCTGAATTATTAGCAGACAGTTAATTGAAGTAGTTCTTGGAGTGTGTTGTGATGTTCCATTCTAGGTAACTTTTATTCAATTTTTACTTAGTTTGTCTTTTAGAAACTTTTAATATATTGGTGATTTACAGGTCATACGAAAACCTGGGTTGTTTGAATATAGACCTAAAACATTTGAGTGTAAACCAGGTATTCGCAAAATTATTCTAGAGCTTTAATTTTATTGCAGATTGTATCAGTGCATTTTCTTGATAGAAGTCTTTCTGGTTTCTGTGAACCTTTAGGAAATGCATTTTGCCTGACCTCTGCTTTAAACAGCTTTTGCAGAATCCAGTTTATATTGCACTGAATTTGTTCTACCTTGCTGCTGTGAAGGTTTTCTTGATCTGGCTTCCTGCCTGAGGACAAAATACGGGAATAACTTGGGAATACATTCACTGGTTGTTATCTCCTGAATTCAGTCCTCTTGTTTGTGAAAATGAGGCCTATTTTAAAAACATTAAGTATGAAACTTTTTTTGTACTTATTGTTGAAGAGTTGTAAGTTGCAGTATTTTCTGATCAAATTTTCTTGTGCTTTTAAAGATTGGGACAGTCCATTTAGATCAATTATCCAGTATTGATGAGACCTGTTCTGAAAGGCTGTGCTGTTATGAATAATGCAGCCTTAATGGCAGGATTAGTCTTGTTCTATATGTAGCACTTAAAGAGGGCACTATTGAAAATATTTGATTCTTACAATGTTTGACATTTGCCACAGGTTTAAAAATCTTACAGCTTTCCTAGTGGACTGAGAAATATGACCATGTCTATTAAGTAGGTGCAATTATTTTATTACACTAGAACACATAGTAAAATATCACATATAATAATATAGTTGAAAATAATTTTGACATAATTCATGTCTTCCTAGGTCTTCATCCTCCAGGCCCTCCTTTGGCAAGACCTATTCTTCCTCGAGAAAGAGGAGTTGTGGATAGAGTTATTGAATATTTGGTTGGTGATGGTCCTCAGAACAGGTAAAAGTGTTATAAAAGAAATATTAAACACTTAGGGGAAAGAAAGCTTCTTAACCTTTTTGTTTAAGCCTGATGTCAAGTTAAAAGGATTGCAAATGAATTTGTCCAAAATTTTCATAATTAAATGGTTTTTTCTCCTTGTTTCACCTGGTATCTCTTTGCAGGTATACTGGTAATATTTTGGCAAAATTAACCTCTGTTTTGGGTGGTATTAGCCATGTGATACAAAGAAAAATTTGTGCTCAAGTGGATGAATGTTCTATATTTTGAACAAAAAAACCCCAAACCGATTGCATTAGCACTTGAGCTTTATATCCATTTTAAATACCTTTAAGATTGTCTTCAGAACTGTCCAGTCCTTTCAGACCTTCCATGTTAACTGTGGTCACTTTTCGTATTTACTGTATTCTAGTGAATATTACCTTAATTTAGGTGTTATTTTCTGACACTGATGATATTAGAAATATGTTGAACCATGAGGTTTAAAGTGTAGCTAAGAATATTTCACTGTGCTTAAACCAACTTTAAATCCTATTATGTAATATGCAGATTTACTTTGCTTTTCGGGATAATAATTTCATTGTGGAAATTACCTTTTAAGAGAAAATATCTAAGGTATTAGTCAATATGTAAGGTAAAATACATCTCCGTTCAGTGTGTTATTACTTAAACATATGTAATTATATATTATTCATACTTTCCAGGTATGCCCTTATATGTCAGCAATGCTTTTCCCACAATGGTATGGCTTTGAAGGAGGAGTTTGAATACATAGGTAAGAGATAATCTGTGTTAAACTCTGTTACTAGGCTTATGTTTCATAACTAGTATTCATCATACTTTTTTTTGGTTGCAGTTAAGTACTTAACTGTCATTGTGAAGTACCAAATCATATGGAAACATTTCTGGGTAACTTATTACTCTGTATCTAAAGACTTCCTTCAAGACTTAAAGAAGTACTTTATTGCAACCTTGAGGTCAAGCATTTTACTTGTAGAAAACTGTTCAGTGGAAATAAGCTTCCTCCAGTACATCCCTGAACATTGCTACTGGCTATGAATGGTTCTCAGAAGGGTTTTATGTTGAGAAGCTATCTGACTTTAAAGTGTGCCTCTTTTAACAGAACTTAAAATTTTGCTTTGTCAAGAAGATCTTGGGGAGATATCGGAAAAAGAGTGGGAACAAGCCCTAGGGGGCTCTATGTGAGTTTATGGCTGACAATAACTTGAGACAGACACAGCTCTTTATAGAACACAGATGTTTTATTTTGCCTGCCTTCTACCACAAGTGTAAGCCTGATACTTAAGAAACCAGGGAATCTGAGATAAATCTTCTATTTAATTATGTTTTGCTTAATTTTATAAGTAAATATACAGCACTGAATGTTTCTTATGAAACCAAAGATATGTAGTCTGTATGTCACCTTAGTTCAAGTGAGTTCACAACTCAACTGTGCCAGAAATTGCCACTTCTGCCCTTTTGGCAGGAGTGGGGAGAGCAGAAGTAGGTGCTTAACTGCTAAGTGGTATCTAGTACTTCTGCAGAACAAAGCTACTTTTTCTTAATTAAGCACCACTGAATCAGAATGCTCCTCAAAAAGCAGAGAGAGACATACCTTGTGGAATTTCTATCATCTCCTTACTCAAAGGGTGAGGAAAGTGGCATCTTAAGGGGAGCAAAAAAAAAAAAATTATCTGCCAACTAATTTATTTTGTAGGAAAGAATAGAAGAACAATGGCAACATCTTGGGGTACTGAATTGCATTATTATGTTCATTGTGGTCAAATCTTTAATAGCATTGGGCTCTACTCAGCACGGCAGCGCTGAAAGCAAACAGGTTTTTACAAAGCAACTGTATGCTGAATTTAAAAAAGGACCTATATGGAACTGCTTGTGTAAATTTGGTGGAGATACTTTCAGGTACTGATGGTCACTTATTTAATTCTCTTTTTTTTGTGTTTTGGGCTGTCAGAATATAGTGTAGGAAAAAAGGTGAAATGTGAAGTCAATTAGTGAGGCTACTTACGGGGTCTGCTTTGTGTAGCATTTAGGTGTGCCTACTGCTTTTTCCTGAATCCTGCAAGAAAAACTAGACCTCAAGCTCCACGACTTCCAGACTTCAGTTTTGAAAAAAGGCGATCTACGGAATCGCAAGCTGAAACTGAGCCTCTAGAACCCAGAGAGAAAACGCCCCAGGAGACTGAACAGACAGAAGGTATGTACTAATCTCATCAAGTCTGGTCTTTTTAAAATGTCTAATGAAATCCCCCCTGTCATCTATCTCTCTGTTTAGATACATTTTTTTAATAAGAATAAAAACAGCTGAAATAATCAAACACTGCTCAAACAGGCTTCCTGGTGAGGTGGTCGATGCCTGTCAGTGTTTGAGGCATTTGAACAATGCCCTTAACATGCTTTAACTTCTGGTCAAGCCTTATATAGTTGGTCTAGATGATTGTTGTTGGTCCCTTCTAACTGAAGTACAGTTTATTCTGACTTCATAATAAGTGCAGTTTATATGTTTTCTCAGTTCTTGTCCCTGCTTCTAACTTAGGTTGTTAGTGTCTTTTTTCCTGTACTTTAAAACTTCTTCATATTAGTTAATATCTCATGCAAGTGATGGCATAACAAATTTTTTCGCTCAAATGTTACTGACAAACAGGAACTAGCACTGTAAATTACAGAAATGGTTAAGAAGGGACTATGTCCCAAAGTAGTTAACTTTCACTGTGTTTGGCAGGTTATTTGATTGAGGTGTGTTGGAATTTCTGCCTTTGTTCCTTTTGCTCTTTTCCTCAGGGCAGGAAAATCTAGTAAAACTGCCTTGTTTAATTTCAGGTAGTTCAAAGACAAATTGTCAATTTTAATTTAACATAGTTCCTTTTGAGACATTTTATAGTCTGCAGATACAGTAGGCATCTGGTGTACAGCCAACAGGAAGATGCAGTGTTTTAAAAGACTCCAGAAATTACAACTTCAAACCAGAAGATCTCCAGTTAGATGTGCTATTGAGTGCTTGATGGGACTTCATGTTAGTTTAAGCAGGGGTCATGGTGGGAAGCTATTGAATAGTGTGCAGCTAGAAACACACCAACTGTGGGAAACTCACAGTGCAATAGAAAGCATGTTTCTGCTTGATTATTTTTAACAGGGAGCACAAAATGGCTTTGGCCTTTATTTACTGGCATGGGAAGGCTGCACAGGACCAGTAGGGCAGTCGTATCTAACAGTGGCTGTCTCAGAGTGTGGCCTTGTGAGAGTGCATTGTAGCAAAAACTTGGTTGGTTTCTTTTCCTGTGCCACAGTGTGCTCCTACCTCAAAGAAAGTACTGTTGCTGGCATGAAAGTAAGAATGAATGCAGATGCATGAAACTAAGACAGTGAAAATGTCTTATTTGCCCTCAAATCATAGAATCATCTTTTTAGTGAGCGGTAGGTTTAGATGCTTCTTGGCTACTTTTGAACTTAAAAGATAAAGACATTATTTATTACTGAGATCTTTAAAAGTGGGCTTGTTTTTGTGACTCAAATGGAGAAGTCCTTAAAGGATACTCAGCTCTTGGAGTTGTGTGCCTCAGGGGCTTCTGAGTATTATAACTACAGGTTATTAGAGGTTTTGGGAGGGGTGTTTGCTAATTAATCTGGTATTATCATTGAAAGAAATGGTTATCAAACTATGCTTTTAGTGAGCTGCTGAGTCAGTCTATAAATGTTGTATAATAAGTAAAACCTTAAAAATTAGTGTGAGATTTTCATTAGGCACTTCAGAGGTAGGACTGAAAACTTCAGAAAGCAGAATTTTATCAAGTATTTCAGGAGAAAAATAGGATGGCTTTATTGCAGTAAATGTGATTTTACCAATTTACCTTTAACAATGAAAATTGTTTTTTGTGATGTGGTCTTGTATTAATGTACTGCTTTATTTAAAAGCAACAAAAAGAGCAACTGTGGGCTTCATTCCCCAGTTCTCTTTTCTTGATAGGAAGTATGTGGTGTAATTTTTCAGAAGAGGCATATGAAATAAGTAACTGGTATACTGATTTTTGGTTTTCTAGGTTAAATAGCTGATCTTTTCTGAATATTTAATCTCTAAGATGATGTAAGTCATTCTGTTATGATAATTGCTAAGCAGCCAGAAAGAGTATGTGTTGATATTTTCCATAACTAATATCTAAGAAATACCTTGTTGATGTAGAAGAGGCCAGTGCCTGTCTGTGACTTGCTGTGAAGGAATCTCTTTTGAATGAGAAAATATTTCCAGTAAATCACTTTTTCCATCAGAACCGTAATATAAAGCATAACTGCTTACATGCAGTTGGGCTTTATTAGTAAATGAACATATTCCTTGATTGTAAGGTATGAATCTATCATTAAGGTAGAGCTCTGGGGAAGCCTTCTGTTCACCACAGTAATACAGCTGCTGTTGTAGCAAGAATAGAGAATATCTTGCCTTGCAGATGTAGACAAACATTAACATCAGGAAACCAACTTCACCACAATGTTGACAACACAGAGAAGTCCCAGCTCTTCTCTGTAACTCATTTAAACCATAGCTTTATAGCTCAAAGAAACTGCAAGCTAATGTGATACAGAAGTGCTATAAATATTTTTTACCAGTCAGCTACTTTGACTAATGAGTAGAGCAAGAAGCTGAATCTTTTTTCAGTTGTGTGCTCATGCAGTGACAGCATGTTACATACAACTTCTGTGGATAAGAGATCTGAAGAATGGTTATGGGAAGTGCTGTTGGCACCGAACTTCGGAATTTTGTTTTTTTAATCTTCTTGAAATACGAAGTCATCAGCTGTCAGTCTGATGCAGTTTACTAGTACAAATACCATGCTTACTTATTCAGCAGAGTAACTTGGGAAATTTTAGTACCAGAATGAAGAAATATACTTCAGCTCTCTTCTTACCTTTTCCTTAAATGGCTTACTCTTGATGGTATTTTTTTCTTCATTAAAGGCTAGTTGGTTTTCTTATGTACTTTTTTAAAAAGCATTAATGTTTGGATCGTATTGAAAAACCAACAGGAACAACTTTTAGCCTCTTGATTAATTTTGCCTTGCCTATATTTAGTACTGTTATGCTGCATTCTTGATTCAGGTTTATCATTTAGCACTGTTTTGAAGGTTGAAACAAAATTTGGCTGCTTCAGATTTGACTGCAGTGGTCAGCACTTCATGGACTGCTTTATGTATTGTCTCCAGATTTGTGTGGAATTCCTTGACCATCTTGCTCAAATATTTTTATGATGATTTACTACTGTGTGCTATGCTCTTTCCCTAGTTCAGCTACTATACCTAGAACTCAGTGATTTCTCAAGCAGACATAGGTCAGCTTACCTTGAGTTCAATGGCTTGTAAACAAGTTCTTTTGGTTTTAAAATGTATTATGTTTCCAGTCAACCACAGTTCAGTTTTGCTGAACAACATAGCCTTGCTTTTTTGGTAGGATATGAAGGGTAGAGGGAATGCTATGCTATTATCGGACTTCTTTTTCAAAGGCTTCACAGTAGCTTTCTGTGATAATCAAAGCCATTAACAGGCTATTGTGAGGCACATGTTCCTTAAAGCTACTTCAGCCACATGGCACTATGTGAAAGTCTGTCTTAACAAGGAGCTGTAGTAGTGAAGAAAACTTGTCCCAAAGGTCTTGAAAGCACAAGTAGCTATATTTTAGAGCAATTATCTTATACTAGTTTTTTGAATTCCCACATAAGAGGTATTTTCTACTTAATTTAATAGTGATGCAGTATTGTGATTTCACTGTGAAATACTCTGCAACAAGAGGAGGGGTAACTGACTTACAGTGTGAAGTACATACACTTTTTAAGTACTGTGGATTAACCAGGAGTGTTGGGACTAAAAAGAACTGCTGTTGCCAGGAGCGGGTTTTTTAAGGTTGCATTGTTACAGCTCTTAAATTTGCCTCAGGCCAGCATAGGGCTGTTTGCTGTTAATATCATGTAGGTGTAGCTACATTCTTTGATTAAATCATGGATTAAGTGTTAATCATCAAGGACACTTCAATTTTCTGGTGTTATCTTTAAGTTTGTAGTCAGCTTTCGCTTGTTAGCTGCTCTCACCTTAAATACCTTAAATCATGCAATATTGAAATCAGGTTGACTTTAGGCAAGCTTTCCGTTAATTGCTGTATGTAAAATGGAATCACTATATATTTTTAATGAAGGCTGATCATATTTGGAGTTAGCATCACTTACTCTGATTGCCTGACTACTGTTTTAAAGGACCTACTCTTGAGTTCCTTATAACTTTGTCAGGCATAATTATAAGACCAAAATTTTTCATGTAACTTTGTTTTAACTGAATATTCTGGAGAGTTTCAAGAGTTCCAGTAAGTTTAATCAAGAACAGAGTGAAGAGAAAAGTCATATAATACCTGACAATTTTTGCTTAAAGAAGCACCGTCTCCATACCTTTTAGTAGAATATAAAAATGAAAGCACCATCCTTCTCCTGTTCCTCTGAATATAGATAGTTAGAATATGCACTTGATCGGGTTTTCATTAGAAGCTTCTCCTTGCTTCTGCTAGGGCTGTGATTGTCCCTGGGACTTAACTGAAAGGTGTTGTAGATGGCATCCTTCTGATCAGACTGAGCAAATAGTCTCTTTACCTGTGTTAGAATGAGTCACTTCTGCAGAGTGCTAAGCAAGATTCAGCTGAGGACTGCAGGACTGAAACTCTGTAAATAAAGTAATGGTTGGGCTATGCTACAGATGAGTTGAGAGGGCATGGAGCTGCATCTTCCTTACATCCTGTTCTGTCTTTGACTGAGCCTGAATAGCAGCAATAAAGAAGGAATGTAACTCAAGTGTGGAAGGATTGTAGCAGGAAAAGGCACAAACTTATTCATAGAATTTGAGGCCGAAGGAAAAAATGCAGAGATGAGACAGAAAGAAAACTGACAGTTGGGAGATAAAGATTGAGCACAGGCAGAGATGGGATCAAGATGGAAATTGGAGAGCGGGAAGAGAGAGTGGGATGGTCTGGAAAGTAACTGGGAATATTAATTTGCTTGGGCAGAAATAGGGGGGTTGACTATCTGAGAGATGGCTCTAGAGAAATTTTGGAACAAGATGCCAGGACAGAGCAGCCTGTGGTTGAGAAAACAGAGAAGGAAGCTGAATCAGGAGGCAAGTCAACTGCAGACTTGCTGAGATGAAAGATCAAGTCTGACAAAAAAATGGAGAAGCTGAGCTGCTCTGAGCAACCTGAAGTGGAGCCTGGAACTAAATGGAGCCTTGTGTGGGAAGAGGGGTCTTAAGTTCTTGGTGTCAGATGGCAATTGTACTTGGTCTGATGGACAAGGGTGTGTAGCAGCTCCTCTTGTCAGTTATGACCTGAGAAACCAGAGCAATGGTTCTAAAACTTTCATCCCTGCTTGAATTCTGAATGTCAGCCTGAAGCAGTCTGATTACTTTCAGACACACAGCCTGTTTTGATAAATATGAGCAAGTGGCATTTGACTGGCACTGTTTTTCTCAGGGGTTGATTTTTGGGACCAACACTGCTAAATATCTTTGTCAGGAACATGGATAGTGGGACTGAGTGCACCTTCAGCAGGTTTGCTGGTGACATCAAGCTGTGTGGTGCAGTTGAGGGAAGGGGTGCCATCCAGAAGGACCTTGACAGGCTGGAGAGGTGGGCCTGTGCAACCCTCATGAAGTTCAACAAGGCCAAGTGCAAAGTACTGCACCTGGATTGGGGTAATCCCAAGCACAAACAAAGACTGGGAGAATGGATTGAGAGCAGTCCTGAGTAGAATGACTTGGGAGTATTGGTTGGCAAGAAGCTTAATATGACTGGGCAATGAGTGCTTGCAGCCCAGAAAGCCAGGGCTGCATCAAAAGAAATGGGCTGCATCAAAAGAAATATGACCAGCAGATCAAAGGTGGTAATTCTTACCCTCCACTCTCGTGAGATCCCACCTTTGTCCAGCTTTCTGGGCCTGACCTGTTTTCAGCTATGATAGAGTTAATTTTCTTCTTAGTAACTGGTATAGTGCTGTGTTTTGAATTCTTGCAGGAATCATGTTGATAACACAGTAATGTTTTGGCTGTTGCTACGTAGTGCTTATTTTAAGTCAAGGAATTTTTGGTGTCTCATGCTCTGCCAGTGGGGAGCTACACAAGAAGCTGGGGGAGAGCATAGCCAGGAGAGGTTACTTGAACCAGTCAAAGGGATATTCCATACCACAGAATGTCATGGACAGTATACATAAACTGGGGGGGTTTGGATGTGAGGGGCTGATCACTGCTAGGAAATGGGCTGGGCATCAGTCAGCATATGGGGAGCAGTTGTATTGGGCATCACTTGTTCAATTTTTTTTCTCTCTCCTCCCCCCTTCTTCCCCTTCCCGCTTTCTTCCCACTTATTTACAGTTGTTGTAGTTGTTACTATTTTAATTTCTTTCAACTATTAGACTGTTCTATTTTTAATCCATGGTTTCTAACTTTTTGTGATTCTCCTCCCCATCCCACCAGGGTGGCAGGAGGGTGGGTGGGGAGTGAGCCAGTGTCTGTGTGATACTTAGTTGCAGGCTGGGTTTAACCACAACAGACCCCCAGCATAAGAAGGACATGCTTCGGGAAGACCTTGGAGCAGCCCTTCAGGACCTCAAGAGAGCTGAAGAGGGACTTTTTACAATGGCATGTAGTGATAGAACAAGGAGAGATGGCTGTGAACTGGAAGAGAGTAGCTTTAGATTAGATATTAGGAACAAATTCTTCGCTGTGAGGCTGGTGAGACGCTCTAATAGGCTGCCCAGAGAAGCTGTGGATGCTCCCTTCCTGTAAGTGTTCAAGGCCGAGTTGGATGGGGCTTTGAGCAACTTGTTCTAGGGGACGGTGTCCCTGCCCGTAGCAGAGCTGTTGGAACTAGAGAGTCTTTAAGGCCCCTTCCAACCCAAACCATTCTATGATTCTCTGAAGTTACAAACATTTGATAAGGCTGACATTTTTGAGCTGTAACTTTGTATCAGTTTTGCAAACTGTTCACCTTCACAGTATATATTAAAGCTGTATGGTATTGACTAATACTAGTCAATAAATAAACTGCCATCAGTACTATCATTCTACAGTACCTTTGCATCATTTAGTACAACACTTTGCGTTCAGTTTTCCTGCTGACTTCGAAATGTGACTCATTTCTCATATGCTACTGAAATCCTGTTGTGCAGCTAGAATTTGCCTCTTTAGAGGTAGTACTTACAATAAATGTTTTTGGTCTTCAAAATATGGATATCATCAAGGACACTCCTATCCCAGATTAAGAGGAAATATACTCCTGTGCAACCTTCCTACACTTGCCCTTGGAAGACTGGGAATATACAGTAATTTTCATTGGATGGTTTGATATGTTCTGCTATTTTTTTTTTCTGGTTGTCTGACTTATGTTTAAAGTAGTTTCCACAAAGTAGTATGTTTAGGTTCTGTTTGCAGATTGAACTCTTACAGGAAAAGTTATACAGTTGGTAAAACTGACATTACCAAGCACAAAGAAGCTGAATTACCATCATGCATTGTTTCTAACATCTCACATTAATGAACAAGCTTAGAGAAATTGTTGAGGGTGAACGGATACAAATAATACATAATATTTTCTTAGTAGGATCTAAACTCTTCTCCATAGCATTTTCTTTATTCTTAAATTTTATAGGTTTTACGTGTGACCCTCTTGTTAGAAAAATCAAATAGTTTTTACCAGTTGAGAATGTCATGCAGTTACTAGTCAAAACCTGCATGTGATTACGAAATGTTTCATTTGCTTTTAAATAATATTAGCTGCCTCCTTATTTCTGGAAATAGTTATTTCATCATTTTTCTTTTCACAGAATCTGAAGATGATGTGGCCCAGATCATTGAGACAAACGAGACAGATGATAAAACACCAAGTTCTGAGCAGCTAAATGATAAGCTAGCTGAGGAAATTGAAAAAGAAGAAGCAGAGAACATTTCAACAACTGAAGACTCTATTTCAGAGTCTATTTCAGCTGAACAAAATGAAGAATCTTTAATGAAAACAGAATAAAGTACTTCAAGTGCCTTCTGTAGCTAGTTTTTAGCTTTGTTCATGCCTGTTGTTACTATTCAGGTGAGCTTTTTTTAATGGTACAACTTAAATCTTGCTTGAGCTTAAACTGCCTCAACTGCCACAGTGTGTCAAAGCTATGTGTAAAAGTGGGTATTGTAAATTAAGCATGTGTCATTAAGTTAACATATAGAATGTATAGTTGGTTGAAGTCTAACAGTTGTAGCCATTGTTTAGTTTGCATATTTAAAAACTTTAAAGTATAAGCTTTGCTAAGGGTGACTTATAGTTTGACATATCTTTAGCTGTCCATGTAAAGAGCAATTACTGACAGCAAGTGACCTAGTAAGTTGGGTCTAGTGAATTTAAGATACATTTTAATGCTGCCCTGTTAAACAAATTGAGTACATGTTAAATACACAGATGTTTACAAGCTAAAGTGTCATCTGACATTTGACTTAAGCATATGAAGTGTCATTGCAGTGGTGTTAATATTATTTGTTGTCTAACTTCTTGACAGAATTCAGTTAAATGGCACTCGGATAAATGGCATCTCCTTTGGTGTTTGCATTGCAGATGAACCAGAGGCACCTACATACAAAACTGTTTTGTGTTTACATAAAATATAGAAAGTCTCTACACTTGATTGTACTTGAATACAAAGTACTATTTATACTTGTACAATAATGACAAGATATAAGTGAATTTTGTGCCTTTGTGTGTTTTGTTAAAGGAAAATAAAGACATCTAGCAGCACTACTTGCTTTGTGATTCCTAAAGCTGAAGAGAATTTGTTCTGCTGTATGCAGCTATTCTACAGTTACTTTGTGCAAATTCAGAAGGAAGATGACACCTTAAAAGGAGAATGTCTATATGTAGCCAAGGTGGCTTTGCTGGACTAGAAATAGATCCCTGAAGAATAGGGGAAGCGCATGTGCATTTGCCAAAAGGCTTTCTTAACTGTGCCCAAAGCTTGTTGATACTATTTATTGTTACAATTACAATTAATATTTGCTGCTGAATTACTGAAACTGTACTTTTTTTTATCATATAGCTTTTCAAGCTAAGGACACTTGTTATACATATCCTGTTAAATGTAACAACTGGGATCCTGGAATAGAATTTTTCTGGTGCCTGGAAGTGAGGTACCTAAATCAATCACATTTTTTTAGAAATAAATGGTGACTATGTGTAACTTGGTTGATTTAGTAGTACTTCTGAGAAGAGTTTTGTGTGCAATGCTCTATGCTTACCTCAGTATAGGGAGAGGAGGAATTCCAAAACAATTTTTAATCTATTGTCTTGGTCCCAAAGGGAACTGGTTTTTACCCTGTAAAGACAACAGAACCCCTAAATCTTAGTAGCTCAAAAGCCCTCTACAAGAAAAGCATATTACTAAATGTGACCTTAGTATCCATGTCTTTTTACAAGACATAATTATATATTACATGAACATCAGTGAATAATTTTCTTTTCCAAATACATGCTTTATCTTCTGATTCCTTGGGGTTAGTTTAGAAGCTCAACTTTGCATCAGTCAGAGTCACGTTTGGTCTGTATTTAGAAAAATGAGGAATTTTTTTTCTGCTTTGCTATCTAAACTGCAATTCATATTTTAATTAGTAGCCTTAATAGAATGTAGGCATGTGATTAAAGATGTACTTATAGATGTTTGACTATACTTACATAAACGATTAGTTACATACAAAATATTTACTATTGTAGTTGGGAATACAAAGAAAACAGTCGCTTTAACAAACATGTCTTACAGTGTGAGAAAAGTACAGGGTACAAAGTGATGGGGAATATTTTATTTAAAATTAATATTAAAATTATTATTTTAATATTTTCAGAGAATGTATTTTAGATTCTAGAACTTATTTAAAATGGAAATAATTTTGCCTGAAAGGGGACAAAGTTTACTTATTATTTTGTAAGATGTTAATCTCTCCTTTGCATTTTGTACCTCACTGATTTGTCTGCTTAAAGGCTGGTGTCTTTGGAGAGGAAAAAAAAAAATCACAGACCACATCAATAATTCAGCACAATAAATTGTTGAATGTACTTACATTAGAATCACTAAAACGAAGTAAAATTTGACATCCTAATCCCTCATACGGCATATGAAGGCATGAATAACTGTCACTTCAGAACTTAAGGTTACTCTAGGCACAGATATTAGTTCCTTTTAAAAATGTGTATCTTAAGCGTCTATTCTTGTGTAGGGTCATATCAGGTCCTTTCCATGACAAGCAGCTGCTGGGCTGTAATGCATGTAATGTCTGTGGAATTGGCTGAGAAAACGATCTGTTATTTTACCTATTAAAAATATTTTTGTTAGCCTGGGACACATGTTTTCACATGTCCTGCTTTTGCCAAAGAAGCTGATGCTTCTTAGGTTGTTGAGAATATGAACTTTTTTGAAAAAGGAGATTCAGTATCTGGAATGGGGTGGGATTTTGTTTCTCCCAGTGTTCTTAAATGTGAAATTAAATGTGGCATTAGCAGCTTTCCACAAGAATGATTATTACTTTTTGTTTAATATGTCACTGAAGGATCAAGTAGAGACAGTCAACCTGATGTGAAAATGAATACTTTTTAGAATGTGAAAACCTAGCTTTTAGATCTAAAACTACCTAGAATTTTTGAGGAGGGGAAGTGTGTTTTAAGCACATGGTAGAGTTTTCCTGGTAGACTTTCATAGTAAAAAAGTATCCAGGCAGTCATTTACATTAACTGCTTCAAAAGGCTTGAAGGTTATGTTAAGGATGTCCTGGTATTTTGGTAGGGAAAAATCAGTTTTTAACTTCGTAATTTTTCAGGGGTTTAAAGCAGCTGTAGTAAATGAGGGTACAGATTTAATTAATCTGTGAGTGAATTCAGGCTCATGGAGATACGTGTGGTGGTGATAGACTATGGGCTTTCCTCAATTTACAGTAAGCATTCACATGTTGTTCCTGCCAAGTATGTCTGCCTTAGTCCTGATAGGAATATGAGATGAGGATTATGTTTCTGCAGCAGTTACTTCTTGCCTTCTGTGTACTGTAAGTGTGGCAGAAGTAAAAGGCACCTGTCCAACAGGAATGGAATCAAAATCCAAAAATACTTGCAGATGAACAGCAGTAGCCACTTAGTCACTTGGTCTTTATAACACCAAAAAAAACTTGGAAGTAGGAGTATGTAGACCAAAAAGGTGCAGTAATTGTCAGTCATATTTAATCCAGTTGCAGACAGACTGTTAAAGATGAGGAAATGGAAGAAAATAGGGGGAAAAATACCACAAGTGCTATGGTTTCATGTTTTGTTGTCTTCTGACTTCCTAGTAGGTACTTGAATCTCAGTTTTTTCGAAAGTACTTAAAAGCCTGGTCATGTGAAAAACCTCGGATGTTATAGGATCCCCCTTTCTTTCTGTGGCCAAAATGAAAAGCAAAATTGAGTGGGGTAGTAAAGTAATACATAGCAAGCTTGTTGGTGCCATGTTTTTATTGATTCTGAAATATTGTGAATGACTGCAGAGATCTCCTTTTAGTCAAACATAGCTTATAAATAAGGGAGGAATTATCTGGACTATGTAAACTACCACAAAAGACAAATGACTGTTCTAATTCAAAATAAATTGAAGTGAATTGGTCAAATTTAAGCTTTACTAAGAAGTCTGCCGAGCAGGGAAGAAAGGCAATGTTATTTCAAACTCTGATACTTTTCTAAAGGAGAAAACAGTTGATTAACCTTGGATATTTTGACAGAAATAGATAATTTAGTGGAATCTTGGTATGACGATGGTTTGTCTCAAGAATTCTGTTTAGGCCACATGCAGGAGAAAGATGCTTTGCTCAATGGCAAAGGAAAATAATGTGGAAGTTGACAATTTAGGAATGGTCTAGAGGTTATCAAAAGCATGTAACTAGGGGTGTGTATGGTTGCCTTGAAGTCAAGAACAACAGGTTTGAACACCATGTGGTGCATGAATAGAAGCCAATGAAGGACTTAATGACAGAGTGAAAGATATTGTAAGAATGGAAGGGATAGTGGTTTTGTCTGTCAGAACAAGGTCTTCTTAATCGAGAGTTAAAGAAGACAAGCTTGCAAACATTTTTCAGAAAATGCGGGAGGGTTTGCCTGTTACTACATGGCAGTACATACCCCAGGTTAATACCATATTCTTATTTCAGAAGTAATAAGGCTGCAATTGACAATGAATCATATTGGCAAAACTTCTTTGTGTTTTAGAGTTAACTCCAGAATAAACAGATGTCAATAGCTTTTAGAATAAACTGTCTAACTATAGCTAGAGGTTTATAATGTTTTTAACTTTCAAAGGCTAGGAGAAACACTTCTGGTACATGGTTCTGAACATAGCAATGTTTGTGCACTTGTAGGTCTTTGGTGATGGATGAGTGAGTAGGGTAGAGGAAATTGTCCATGATTCCATAGTTACATCTGCTATTAAAAACTTCCAAAGTCTTAATCTTCATGAAGTCTGAACACATCCAGTACAGGAGTAATAGATGTAAAGACAGCTTTAAGTAAGCTGCTGCTTCTTATTTATTCTGCTTCTGGAATAAGGTTTTGTTAGGTCTTCCACAGTGTGGAAGACTGTTCATGGGGTAAGGCATATCCTGTCTGCAAATGGTTCACTAGAACAATAACCTTGAAGATTTATTTGACCAGTTCACTGGGTGTTCTCAAGCAAAATGTTTAGGCCCTTGTTTCCTGTCCAGTGACATGATTAAAAGTTAGTGCATCAGATCTCAGTATTTCATGTTTCAATTCCTTTCTGAAATTGATACATGCAAACCTGTCCAGATTTCTGGTGTAGTGAGCATCCAAAGGAGACTGCATAGAAAACATACCCCAGTACAGGCTAATTTAAGAAGAGGCTGCAGATACATCAAGTGCATAAACACTAGGAGGAAAGTAAGGTTTTTTTCAACTGAAAGTTTGAAAGTTCTTAATAATTTGGACAAATAGCCTTGCAGGAGGCATTAGGTTTAAGATGGAGTTGGAGAACAAGAGGGCAATAACAGATTACTCTGTAACCAGTCATGTGTGCCTTCTTGTTGTTGATTAGGAATATATTTAATGAGAGTATCTAAGTGAGAGTTTTGTCTGTTGTCAGGGAGTTTTGGTTCACTGAAAAAGTGTGTGTGAAATGGTTAATTACTGATCTGTGGGAGTGCTCCTCTCTTCCATCGTGTGGTCTTTAGGTGGAGTTCATAGTTCTCAGGTTTGTGGAGGGTGATGAAGGTGAGGAGTTACAGCCGATGGGGCTGACTGGCATAGGGCTGTTGGCTCAAGGTCTTGGTGTTTAGTAACACACCAAAGTTTCTGGCAGAGGAAAAGCTGTAAACTTCCATCAGAAATGTGTCATATTTGAGGTGTATCTAGTTGTCTGAAATTAAGTGTACTTCATGCTCTGGATTCTGGGTCTTTGGAGGAAAGGGATGGCCTCCCAAGTAGGTGGGAATTTCTTTGCACTAGGTCTTTACTAGGGGGTTGTTTACACAACAAATAGAATAAGCTATAATAGTGTTTAACAATAGGAACTGCTACCTTCCAGCATTTAAAAAAAATAATAAATTGAGTTGTCCCTTAAGATCACAAGTCTCAAGGAATTTGACTTCACCATTGCTTTTGATTTGTGGACCTCTCTAGGGTCTTATCAGGTCACATTCAATCTTTTCTCTGCAAGAATAATGATTCTGTGAAGAATAAGACCTAGAGAGTGTATGATGGGCAGGATAGTGAGCAGGGTTTTAAAATGAAATGTATTGATTATACAATAATTTGCTCCCAAACCATGGGGTTTTGAGATTAAAGCAAACACACCAAGATTCTTGATAGATTATTTAACTTTGCAACAGTGCAAAATCTAAAGCACTGTATCATAATATAACCCTTTCAAGGTTGCATAAAATCAATTTGATCATGACTTAAATTTTTGCATACAAGGGAGTGTCCTGACCAATTCTTGTAATACTGGTTATCTCTCACTGTAGTCACTGTGGGAATAAAACTACTTCAGGACTGCCTCTATATGTACCTAGCATTATAGTGCTAGGATTTTCAGTAGATAATTACTAATGTTTTTCAGGAGGGCTTCATAAGCCTTTGCCACTGTAAAATCATGTATTCTCTGTTTTTTGTGACAAAAATAATTTGCAAAAGTGAGGTTGTAACTGCCAGAGAGGAATACATGCAGCAAAATCCTGAGGTAATCAGATGTGGGAGAAAAGGGGTGCGGATACTGAAGACCTGACAATTTTGGGTGTTCAATTTGTAAATTCAAAGTCATCTCTAAATTTGTAACTTATATTGAAATAATAATTCTTTTTCTCTTTCTCTCTCCATTTTGCTGCCTCAATGAAAATAGAGAAGCTGGATTTGTAGAAAACTCAAGCAACAAAGACCTTCCAGCTCTTCTGAAGTGGTCTGCCCTATAATTCCTTGCGTCATTTCAAGGAGTTCTACTCACTTGATGAAACTTAATTTTGACTTGTTCAGCACTCAAAGAAAAACATTTTACAAAACCACCAAGAAAATTAATTTTAAGAAAACTATTTTGAATGATGTTTTAAAGGAAATGTGAAAGTTGTTATTTCTTTAGGAATGTTTGAACTTGTATTTTTTGTATATTGAGCTTTTATTTAAACAGGAGATCCTGTATATTTATAGATGTTATTGTTGTAATAGCCTTGTTGTTACATTAGCAAAGGGTGTGTGTGTTTATGTACTATAAATAGTATCTTTAATCAGAAGTATCATTTTAATCCTAGCTGTGGCCTTGACCAGTAGTTACATCACCTGCAATTGAAATCCCATTAAAATCAATTGCAAAGACATTAATTAGTGTGAATTCTTGGGGTCTAATAGACTTCATGAAATATCTTAGTTTTTCTGCTTGTAATTGAGAAAATATTTGAATTTGTGCTCCCCTTTTGAAATTTACTATTTGACTAAATGAAGTAAATTTTAAAGCATATGAAATTAAATTATATAGCTTGTTGTTTGAATATATGGTGCCTTTGCTTCTCCAGGATAAAAAAATCCTGATTATGAAGAAGCTATTTATTCACTTGATCTTCATTTATGGTTTCAAGGTGATAATTCTGTTTAGTAGTTCCTTCTGTGCTGGCTGCACTCAATCAACATGAATTTCATAGGGTTTTTTTTTTTTTAAGGCCCTTGTGTTACCAAACAAAAATGAGAGTGGCCCAGCCTTTTTATTGCAGTCTCCGCCCCCAAGTTGGACAGGCATATGTAGGAGAAGAAAGTTGTTCAAGGTTGAGTAGATGCTGATAAGACCCATTTATCTGTGCTGCAACCAGTTGTGAGAACTCCTGGCTCATGGCATGAACAGCCAGCTATCTACCCTCAAAGATCCAACTGGCACAGGATGGCAGAATTTTGTGGATGCTGAAGAAGATGCAGGGAAAACTCAGTATAAAAAATATGTGGCAGCTTCAGAGGGAACTGTGGAGTTTCAAAGATGCTGAATTTGGCCCACAGTTACAGAGACATTTCAGGGTAGATGTTACAGGTTTTATCTGAATGGTGATTTATGTCCTTATTCCTCCATTATTGTCCACAAGGTACTGCCCTATGTCACAGGCTTGTATTACCTAATTTTTTTAGACTGTTTCATTTTCATTAGTACAGCTGCTTTAGCTTGTGATCAGTGTACTGCACCTCATTGATAATCTAAGAGGGTATTAGATGCACAGAAGTGGCACCTAACCCTGTCAGTCTGGCTTGATTGACCCCTCAGCTTCCAAAACATGGGTTCATTTTTTTTTTTTTTTTTAAGCCCAAGTTAGCCTGCATCCATTTTCACACACATTCTGGGCAGTTTAAAGGTTGGTCGGATTCGAATATTGCTCTTTCAAATTTGATAATGTATGAGTACAGAACTGTGACCTTTGATACGTAGTAATACATCAACATGACACAAGCAGTAAGTGCAGCAATTACCTTTACTACACTTCAGATTGTGTTTTAGTTCTCATCTTGTAAGCAATTATTTCAGGAAAAAAGGGATGCCTTTAAGTTAAATATATTTTGCAAATAGTGTAAATGCAGAAATTAATCTTTGGGGACTTTTTGATTTACAGGTGAATGTTTTCAAATGAATCTTGGCTTTTAAATTAACATTGGTTCCCTGGTAGAAATGAATCTTGTGCCACTGGCTTTTATACTATTTTTTTTTCTGGAAGAGTATTTTTAACCATTTTTGTTGTGTTCTAATGTAATCTAAGTTTCACGTTCTAATTTATGGCTAAAGTCTGACCCTGCAAGCTGTTGACATGTCACTGTGTTCATGTTGCTCCCATGATAATACTCAATAGTGGGTTATGTGCATGGTAATAATGCAAGCTTACATGCTTTTAAATGCCTTTTAGAACACAAGAGCATATCAGACCTGTACCACATACTGATTTAAAATGCTGTTTTTAAATGTTTTGTCTTTTTCCTGAGCAGATCAAGATACTCTTGGTTTATTTCCAAATGTTCTTTCTCACCTGTAGTTATAAATTATTTGGATAATGATAGTGCACAACCACTACCTGGTAGCAGTATAAAACCACAAATCAGTACTCCTTGCCAAGGAGCATAAAGCCTTGAGAGGACTGATAGCAGTTGTGGTTCTGTGGTTCCTCTGTTCTGTGGACTGAAAAATCAGAATAAAATTACTGTATCATTCTGAGCAAGCAATTGAGTAACCATTGAGTGGTGACTTTCTGTCAATGCTGTCTGTCACAACCCAAATTTGAAGGAATAATTTGAAGTAGACTTTCTTGTTGGAAAATATCTGCTTCTTCAGCAGCCAAGCACTAAGCAGTGTTGGTGTGCTGGACTTAGGCACTGAACTTTAATTGAGGAGCTGGGAAAACCCTTTGTTCTATACCGAAGTGAAATCAACACCTTTTGGAATGGCTTTCTTTAGGCTGTCAAAAATCTAAACCCCTAGTCCCCAGTACCATCTGGCTGTTCTAGGATCCAGGCCCAGGAGACAGCTGATCCCAGTGGCCAATGTGGAATGGGGACTGAATAGAGCTATTCTCTTTCAAGTCTACCATGAGCAGAGGAGTGAGTGCTTTCACTAGGGTAGCTTTCCCTTTTGAACTCTTGCCTGTGGCAATTGCTCACTTGCTGTACATGTGCACTAGTTATAGATTGATAATAAACCTAAAAACTTTCCTAATGCAACTCTCATGGAAGGGTGTCTCTAACAAATTTTCTCGGTATTTTCTAGCAAGAGAAAATTCTTAACTATCATGGTGGTGTTTGTTCTTGGGGAGGAAAATCAAAAGAAATACATTAAACCACCATATAAATTACTCCTAATCAAGCACTTGACCACAGAAATTGTTTTACAAAGCCGAGAAGAATGTGCTAGCTGGGGAAAAGGTGCAAACATGTTTCTGTGCTGTTTCTTGTTTCTTTTGACCTTTACCACGTAAGGGCACTTGGGCCCTTAACTCCTTTAAAATAAAAAAAACCCAAACCTTAGGCCTTTTTTTTTTTTTTTGCATGCTTTTATAAATTCTAAGTGTTAATAGTAGTAACTTATTTGGAAAAAATACTCAACCTACTTTTGTACAGTGTTTTCCATCAAAAAATATAAATAGTGTGTACATGGAAATCTTGAGTCTGTGCTGCTGAGTTAGCAGATGATGGTGGTTACAACAGCTCAGTGGGGAAGTTTGTTTTGCAACTGGAACTCCATGTTTGTAGGAAATTCCTTAGACTGAAAGGCTGCCCTTGTGACTGTGGGCAGAGAAGTGCATTTATTACTTGACTACAAATAACAACAGGAGAACAATGGCAACTGCTCATTGCATGTCAGCATTTGTTGATTGTTGTTTGCTCATGCTAAATTTATTACTTCTGGTAACAACTTAGGCCTCTTTAGTTCTCTGTATTGTATATTATTTGCCATTTTTTAAAAGAGCTGACAACACTGGCATTCCCCAACAGTAGAATCCTTTTTATAATATCTATAAAATATTTCCTTTCTCTTATATTTTAGATAAGGAATACTACTACAGCAATATGACTAGAAGTACTTATTTTTTAGAAATGCTAGGGTTTTTATTTGTTTCAGCTATTTACCTACATCTATATGGTTTTGGGGCTTTTTTTTCAAATGGTGAATGACAACCTAGTTGCAGAAAGTATTGTCTTTTTAGAGTTTATCTTAAAACTTACCAGTTTGCAATGATGAAAACCTCCTGGAAGGAGTTTGTTGGATTATTGAACAAATGGTGAGCAGCTGAAATTTATGGACACTTAATGGAAAGTACTTGACTAAAACGGCATACAACTCGTTGTGAATACTCCTGATATATTATTATAAGGCGTTACATTAGCCTAGTCATGAAGTCTGATCTATTTGATTTTAAAATCTCAGATTGTGTTATGACTAAGTGTAATGATTCTCAGAGCTGGAATATTGTTAGCCATTGTGAACAGTACAGAAGGAGCCTCCGGATGTATAATGTAATAGATGCAATTTTGTTTGAATTTTTTTTCCCAAGGCCAATTTAATTTTGATTTATTTGCCTCATTAACCCAAGGATTCAGAAAATTGAGTGCCACCTGAGTGAGGTATTATTAACGCTAGTGAAATATCTTCAAAATCACTCCATGCTTATAAATTAGTCTTTTGAAAGCATTTTAAAGGCATAATGATACTGTAGTGAAAATGTACAGCATCATTTAAAAATCGCAGAATGCTTATTTGATTTCAGAAATAAGAGTTGGTCACCTGACTTAAATATATACTGATCTATTATTTATGCTTTGAAAATAGAGCTGATAAAAAAGCATAAGTGTTCTTGATATTATATTTTGTCATATCTAGCTAAAAAGATTGAAATCCAGAGAAACAATTTTCTGAAGAAATGAAATAGTATGCCCTCCTGAACCCCTGGGGAAAATAGCCTCTCTGGTTGCTCAGAATACGAAGCAGGAGAACAGTAAAGTAAAACAGACAGCCCATGTCACATTCCTATTTGTACAGTCTGGAATGATGTTTTAAAAACATTTTCTAGTTATTTTTGATAAATAAATGGTGCAAATAACATCTGCAAACCAACCCTGCTGATGTAAGATTTTTCAGATCAGATTTGTTTGTCAGTGAAAGTTCAGAAAATTGCTTTGGAAAACTAAGGTTGTATAACTCCCAAAAATATGCATAACAAATGTACAAGAATATATCTTGTTCTTCTCTTGCCTTCCCTCAGAGAAACTAATGCTGATTCCCCATTACCTTTGCTTCCGGGCTCAGAAGGTAGCTTGATGAAATTATCAGATATCAAAAAGCTCAGTTGCTAAACACAGACAGGTTTATAAGGTGTTAAGTAGCCGAATGTTCGTGTTGATGGTGGGACATCCATTTGGATGTCCATTTGGAATCGTGTATCCTGGTTAAAGCTCTGAGATTTCCCTCGGAGCCAGTAGTGCTGCACTGAAAACTTAGCTAAGGTTTCTAAGATCCTTCCACAGGTGCTGCACCAATGATCAGGGTGTGTGAGTGACAGATGTGTGTGGCCTGGCTGTTGCTTTCTTCAGGTTCTGCCAAAGGCTGGTGCACTGAGGATGAAGGGAAGTTCCTCCAAATCTTGTGACTCCCAGAAGTGCACTCTCCAGTGTAAGGATGCTGCTGCCACTCTGATTTCCATTACTGACATAAAAGCTGAGATGGAAAAACCTTCCTTGGGCAGTAGTATTGAATAACCTGATGCCATGGCTCTACAAATGCCCCATTACCCAAGACTGGCTAAGGCAGCATGTGTCTGTACATCTTCCGAAGCACTGCCTGTTGAGGGAGTGTACTTTCAGCTGCATTTGAGTAATGTATGTCTTCAAGGCTCTCTTATTATGCTTTGGACTTCTGTGGTCTGCAGAGTTGCTTAAAACCAGCTTTAATGTTATTTTTGTACGGATTCTCAGTCAGTGGACTCCGTGTTGGGCTAAATTCTGTGATTATATTCACAGAGTACAAGGTGCATGTATTTTGTAAATATGTATGTGCTTAATAGTGACACCCCCTTTCCAAAAAAAAAGATTTTTTTTTCTTTTTCAGTCTTTAAAAAGTATTGATTTAATAAACTTTTCCCTATGAGCTTGTACAAGACTGGAGTATTACCTGATATTTTAAACTTGAACAAAAGATGAGGTTTACTAGACTGATAACATTTAATTGAGTGAGTCTCCGCTGAATGAAAAAAAGACTTGGGTAGGGAGTTTTTGTCAGGGTCGGGGCTAGCATTCTAGAAAAGTTAATTTCTGTGTTCCGTGTGTATGTGTTCACTGTTCTATATAATTATGGTGGTGATAGCTGACACACTCTAAATAAGCCGAATGTGTGCTTCTGTACAGCAAATATAGGAAGGAATGAACATGGTAATATTAAGTTCAAAATTGAAATATTACCGATCCACCCAAGATTCATTTCCGTTTTCTCTTCAGCAAAAGGCTCAAGTGCCTCAAATCATACAGCATTACTTTTCTACCAGTCATTTCTCATTTTTTAATGACGTTACATCAATTCTTTCCTCAGAAATCTTAGTCTGATGTGATATTTGTCCAAGTAATTATGAATTGAAATATTTGTTTAGTATTTTTTATAAACAGTTAATGGTTTCTATAATGCTTAGTTTAAAGTTCCTTAGTTGTGGGCAACGTGTCATTTTCCATGTGAGGTGGGAGACCAGAAGATTAGTTATAGAGAAAAGGCACTTTTCAGTTGTTAACTTCCTGTCTTTTATGCTGAAAGTATGCTAGGACTGTAAGTAAATAATTTAAAGATTATTATTCACTGGAGTTCTACGGAGTGTCTCTAGAGAATTAATTTGCTTTCACTGAATAAAAAAGTATTTTTGGCCAAGAAATCACAGGAAACTCTGGGAAATGCAGTTACTGGAGAAAGAAGCTCTCATGTCAACAGTTACATGGTATTTGTGGTGGCTATTCTTGTATGAGACCATGTAAGTTTCTTGCTTATCTTGCAGTGGGAAAATGCAGGCCTTGGCTCTTGTTTTGCACTTCACAAACTAAATTCTTTTTGTTGGAACACTTAAACAAAAACAAATAAACAAGAAAATCTCTGAAGACTAACAGCAAAACTTACTGTGCCAGGCCTGGATTTCTCTGCAACATGGAGACCTCCAATGCCTGTCTCTGCAAGGTGGACCACATCCGAGGAAGTTGTGGGCTAAACAGCAGCTACTAGTGGCAGTGTCACCTCAGTAGCATGGAATGAAAGTCTCCCAGAAGAAAGTTGTGCTGGTTTGAGCTCCTGGTGCGCAGCCAGTGCCCAGTTCCAGGCTATGACGTATCTGCTCTTTCCAGTACTTTGCAGGAGTACTTATAAATAGTGCCTTGAAATGGCAGGAGCTGTCTTCAGCTTGTAAGAGTGGACAGCTGGGAGCTGTAAGGAGACACAGACTTTCCTGTCACACAGCATGTGTGCCCTGTTTGCAGCAGAGGCAGCCCACCCCCTGCCATCTGGGAGTCCTCTGCTTTTCAGGAGCAAGCGGCTACGCTTGGCACCCTTTCTGTGAACTCCAAAGGCTTGTTCCCTTAGGTTTCTTTTAGTTTGGGCTTAAACAATGAGAGTGCCTGAACAAACCAGCATGTCTCTTCTGCTCAC
>NW_016690187.1:8315332-8321743 GCF_001604755.1 Lepidothrix coronata
ACACGGAAAAAGACAGGAACAGATGGGATATTTAATGAAAAATGTAGGAAACTGTTATTCTGCTAGATATATATGTGTAAAATTTAGTAAAAAACTTTTGTTGGCTATCGGGCTTTCTTTTTCTCTCTCTCTCTCTCTTTTTTTTTTTTTATTTTTTTTTTTTTTTTTTTTTTTTAAACACAGGAAATTAAAATTTTTTGTCTTGCCAGAAGAATGCTTTTTTAATGCCAGAATGTTGCTTGGAACATGTAATTCATGCTTTTAGCTCTCCTCTTTCCCTGGCGTTTAGCATCGTTAATTGCAACAAAGGGAAGTAATTAACCCTCTTCACTTGAACATTGGGAACAAAGGAATGGCCATAAACTGGATCATAGCTAAGCCTGACCAAATGAGTGTTTTCATCTTGGCTAGGGCTAAAGGCTGGCAGGGGTGATGCAGTCTCTTTGCTGTGAGCTAGTTAAGGCACAGGAACGAAACGGCACTAGCCATCGGGACATAACAGGTCACCTCTCAGATAAAGACTGATGGAAAACTCAACTGAGCCGTTTTTGAATTCTGTAAGTAGCCGTGAGCACTGGGCGCCCCAGAGCCATAGGTTGCTTGTAATAGCAGAGAAGATCTCATTACCCACGCTGTCTTGTGTGCACATTCTCTCTCTCCCCCAGATATAGATGTACTGTAACACACACTCCTGTCTGTCTTGTTCAATTAGGAGAAGGTCATAATGGCTTGCTTACTATATTTAGAATATGTAAGTCAGTGGATGTAAATATATAGCATAGCAGAAAGGTAATGATTTCAGAAGGGCATGGTTTATAAATGAACTCATCAACCCAATAAGTGCCTATATTTTGGAAAATACACTATTTTCCACTATTCACTATTTTTTTTCCTGGACATAATTCTAATAGCAGTTTAGATGTATCCACCAGGATAATGCTTTACTTACCGACTTACCTGTTTCCTTTTAGAATATAATTTATCCACAATGTATTATAAAGTATATTTGAAAATACATGGATTTAAAAGTTAAATTGAAGCACAATTTTACTTTGACTATCATTTAGACATATAATTTGAAAATATTACATTTTCCATTTTTACTTATGAAAGGTGAAGTTCTTTTGCATCCAGCGTATGAAGTTAGTTGCCCATCCAAATCCCAGTACCTCTGACAATTTGGCAACATTTTTAAGAGCTTGCTGATACCTTGGGGAGAGTAAAAGGAGTGGTGATTTTGTTTTTACACATTAATTTTAGATCTTGCTGAGAAGATTTGCTAACATGCCTTAACAAAGAACTGCAGCCTTTATTGATGGGCATGTTCAGCTTCTGAAAGCTTAAATATCACGCCATTACCTCATCTTTTCTTTACCAACTGAAGTTATAGTGGACCATTATGGAAATTGATAGCACCACCTATTGATGCTGCTAGAAAACTGCAGCTCATCATAGTAATTGCAAAATTTAAAAAAGCAAGAAAAAAATTAAAAATATATAATCTCTTCTATTTCACTACTGAAGCAGATAATTGTGAAAGTGATTTCATTCAGTTATTCAGATAATCAGGGAATGTTACTTAGGAATGTTATTCAATAAACTTTGAAGAATGTTTTTGGCAACTTTGCTGGAAGTCAGAAGTATGTGTTTGTGCAAGGCCCACTCATTGTGTGGCACATAAATAGGTGGTCTGGAGGAAATGATGGTAGTGAGGCAACAACAAATGCATTGTGAAAACATAAGAAATTGAAACGGTCCATGAGAATGTTTCCTTGCAAAAAGTACTTTGGAAATCTGCACTCCCTCTTGCACAGTGTGCATTTCAGTTGTTCCAAACAAGACCATGTTGTTGGAGCACTGCAAGCCCCAGCCCTGCCAGGGGCCATGTGTGACAGGTGCTCGGGTATGTATGGGACCTGCTGAAATCAATCGGTCTTGTTGCAGATCACATTACAGGACCAGGGCACTGGATGTCAGATTTATAGGCCTATTTCTTTCAACCTCATTTTTGTATCCTCTCTCTGCTAGCATCTAGCAGAACTATTTTACTTGCTTCCCAAACCCCCTTTTCTTGCACAATACAAAAAGACCTGGTAAAACGTAACTCCTAGCAGTTCAACAATTTTTAGATCTCACATAACACATGTGAATTTAACTCCTTGCTGTCTTCTGCTATATTCAGGGTTCCACAGCCAATATCTGGAAGTGAGAATAGAGAAATACAGGTACTTATATGTCATATAGGGTACTCTTAGAACTCTGCCTCTAGGCAAAATACCTGGGGAAAGAATGAGTCTATGCCTGGAATGGATTTCTGAAGGCCAAATCTCGGTCTAACTTAGCTGTTTGCCGTCTCACAAGACGTACTGCTTATGCTGCTTCTAAGAGGCTCAGCTAGGGTGTAGAGTAGAGGGTGAACGGTGCAGAGACTGCCTGTGCCCAAGATCTAGAGGAAATCTTTGTCTCCTCTGCCTAAATGTGGTCTTGTGATGTGTGTTTGGTTAAGATGTAATTTATTGCTCTTTACCTTTTGTTTTCTCAGGTATAGAATTGCTTTTGGGTAATTTCCAGTGTAGCTGACAAGCAGCTTTTTGTGTGCATTGCTTATTCATCATGAGGGTTCCCTAGAACACTGATTTTTACCAAGTAGTACCTTAAGCTAATAAAAAATTAGTGAGACAGTCTTGTTGGGAACTGAGGCTAAAGTTGCATTTTTCTTGGCAAAATTGATATGCCTGTGTTGTCTGACAGACCTTTAAATAATCTATTTTTGTAATTCAGTTGAGATTTTCTTCCATACTAAGCCCAAAATCCAACCAGAGTTGCTCTGGGTTAATATTTTAATTGTTCTCCTGTCCTGTTCTATTGAAGTCATACATTAATAGATGCTTCCTTTCTTCAGCATGTTGTATATAGTGTAGTTCCCTACAACTTCTATGCACAGTATGTGACCATCAGCATGAATTAACTTCTATACCCCTTGCTTCCAGGGCCTGAGATACCACCAACTCACCCTGACAGTGGCATCCTGTTTCAGAAGAGGTTTTGTTTTCTCTTCGTGGCTCTGCAAAATAAAAAGTATGTCCAAAGGAAAGCTATGTGAAAAGATGGCTATCCAAAAAGCAAGATACCTAACCTGGAGAAATAGAACATTGGTTTTGTTTTTCAGAAGTCAGGTCTAGTATGAGATTATTTTAAAACTGATGTTACAATACTAACTCAGCAACATGTTGCAGCCCAACTGGCTTTGCCTAAGAGAAAGAGTTGCAGGATGTCCACAGTTTTCTTCCCTTTATGTTTTGGTCTATTTTTTGTTATTATTAGATGTTGTGCAATTCCATCACATGAAAGACTGGATCATGTCCATATCCTGCCATCCACTGTCCAGCAACTCACTCAAATTCCTGAAGAAAAATAAATATTTTATTTTCTTGCCTAGTTCTGGAAATGTTCATGAATACAAATAACAAATGCAAATGGTATAGGGACAGTAGTATTAGAAATTGAAATGCCCATTGTGTATTTCGTACAAATATATTCATTATGCTAGAAATGCATGATGACTGAGAGGTGGTCCCTGTTGGTCAATGGTGGCTACAGTTGATTGATACAGATTATTAAATTTTATTTTAATAGCAGGTAGTGACAAAGTGGCTCAGTGCCTAACAATGCATCCTAGTATCTGCTAGATAAACATGTGCAAATATATTTCTATAACAGTCAATAAAATCCTACTGCTTCTCTTAGGTTGCAGAAGAAGCTGATATATGAGTCCATATGCACCTGAAATAGTATAAAATTAAGAGAGCAAATTTTTGATGGGTGATTCAAAATGTGCTTCCTTACAAATTCAAGGTGGTCAGCACGTGCTAGGTCTCCGGGCCAGGCAGGCCGAATGGATGAATGCAACAAATTGCCACATATGTTGCATCTGGGGTTTGCCACTAGCTGGGAAGAGAGTTTTAATTGTACCAAACCTCGAGGTCTCAGTGGGACATTCCCATGGTCTTTGGTACTGACTTCAGCTGACCTGCATCCTCAGCACTGCCGTGACCTGAGGATGGGCTGCTGGGTCTGTTTCTGGGGCCAAATCCTGCCAATGAGATCTGCTCTCTTCCTTGGTGTCTCTAAATCCCACACCCTTCAGCACATCTGGCCTGACCAAGGAAAGGTGCAGTTGCCAAAAGTGCTTGCTAAGGGTAGCCAATATTCTCAAGTGCCATAAGCGTTGGGCTGCTTGTAATGCATGGTAAATCTGTGACTGATTTAAGGTAATGGGAAAAACTTCTGAAGGGTGCTGGGACAAGGAGCAAGACACCTGGGAAGCCACCCTGGGCTGTGTTGTCCAGTCAGTGTGTGGGGCTGGAGCCATGCTACTTGCCAGCTCAACCAAGGAGGCTGGCAGGGGTGGGATGGGGACTTTTGTTGTCTCTAAATCTTTCTGCAGTCTCACTTTTTAAAGCCAGCAGAATAGAACTGAAGGGCTTGTGGGGGGAGGATTTGCAAGGTATGGAAAGACTGTGCTGATGATTTGACAGTAAATGTTTTGCAATCACAGTTTCTCCCACTCCTCTGACCTTCTGGCCCCCCAGTGCTCATTATGAACAAGGTCTGAGCTGCTCTGAGTTTGAAGGACTGAGTCTGATTCAGTTTTTGTGCTCTGGCAAACTCTCACTGCCTTCAGGACAAGCTTGATTTAATATAAGGACTAAAATCCTTGGGGCTTGGCCTTAGGAGAGTAATAAATGCAATCAGCTTCTTTGGTCTGACAGAATGAATAAACAGAGGCTCTGGAGCATTTGGCATCAGCAGAGATGGCAGAGATTACGAGGGAAGATCTGGATCATATTACTGATTCCCAATTCATGGTAACCACTTGTGAAAGAGATGTGGGCATTGCCCTGGACAGCACAGTGAAGGGCTCCCCTCCTTGTCTTTCAGTGGTTAAAAGTCAAATGAATGGAATCAGTTGGGAGAACAAAACAACAGTGAGAATATTAGAATGACATTATTATAAAAAAACCTTTCTTTGTGTTCAGTTCTCATTACTCTGACTCAAAAAGGAAATAGCTGGAATAACAGAGCTTACACTGGAATGATGGAAATTTGTGCAGATGTGAAAAGACTTCTGAATGAAGAGAGAGTGAAAAGCTTGGTGCTATTTAATTTAGACAAAGATAAACAAGAAGGGACATGACAGAGGTATAGCAGGTAACAGATGCTAAATCCAGAACCACTTTGCCTCATCTCTTTACACCTGAATAAAAAGACATAAAGTGAACATTTCAGCCAAAAAAAAAGGAGATATTTGAACCCATCTTAAAAGGCTTATTGCAATGAGCTGCAGTCCAAGCAAAGTAGCTAGAGAATCTTGAAAAGCAATTACAACATTTACACAGTCTTTTCTGAGTTACCTTAGACATGGTGTAAATGGCTTTAGGGGGAACTAAGCTCTCAGGCTTCAGGGTCTAAGAAAATGAATAATCAAGAGGCTCTAGGAAATGATCTCTCCTATGTACATTTATTCTGTTTGTCTGCCGTGGACTTCTTGCATTTGCTCTTAAAAAGCTGAAGCTTTGGTAGGAAACCCTCTCCGCATTAGGCGAACCATTATTTTGAACTGGTGTGGCAACTACCTTCATAGAAACTTGGTTTATGAAGTAAATGGTTTTACTTTTATTGTACATGTGATATCTAGGTTTGATTCAGGGAGATACCAAGAGTATTGCATTATTCCTGGTTAGCAGATATCAGTTGTGCTCTCCCAGCTCTGCACTAGCCCTGGCTATACTTCACTGCTGGTTCCTTTTCTTCCCTAGCATTTTTCAGGAGAACAGCTAATGTCTGAAATTTGTAGCTGCCTTGGGATTTGTACAAACAGATACAAAAGGAAAGGAAAAACCAAGCCCTTTTTGGTTTTAGTACCTTGTGTCTCAAGGTTTTATATAGCAAGGCACTGTCCCTTGGGTGAATTGAAATGAATGGTGTAAGCTCACACACTCAATTTTGTAATTACTATAGGTTAAGAGAAGGTAGGAATAATGCTGCTCAGCTAATGAACAATAACTAGTTTAGGCACTGTGACTGTCTCTGTACACTCACATTCTGTCTTACCAGGGCTTTGCATGTGAGTAAAACTAAAAGAAACTTAATTAAATAAAGGTGCGATAAGAAATTTTTTTTCATGTTGTCTTCTACTAGGTTAGTGCTAATACACACTACCTCTTCTTTCATTCAGTATGAAGTAAGGCAAGTCCCTAGACCTGGTTTTGGTCACTTGGGCATTATTGGAGTGAATAGCCAACACAATTGGAGAGATTTTATTAAAGATGATCAAACTTTGAGGGATAAGTCTTCGCAAAAGAACCAAAATATGAAGGCATAGATATTACATATGACTCTGAGAGGTGT
>NW_016690187.1:8321823-8406287 GCF_001604755.1 Lepidothrix coronata
GTTTTGTTTTGTTTTGTTTTTTTTTTTTAACTTCTCTTCTATGAACATTTGCAGAATATAGTATCTCTCCATGAAGTTACTGTCCTATCACTTGCACGAGTACCTCGTGAGAAGACGATTAGTGCTTTACTGCCTAAACTGTGGTAAGCACTAAAGTTTGTCTTTTCACTTCTCTTTAGCTGAATTATGTGAGCACTACCTGTTAGGAGATACGCTCTGTTTTATGTGGTTACATGGTGAATGTTATTTTTAAAGCTATACGTGGAGAAAAGAGTACCAGAGAATGAATTCCTGAAAGAAGTTATCAATGTTAAGAGAGATTTGTCAGAATTTACCAAAAATATAATTTATTGCATCCCAGTGCAAAAAATGGGGTACTTTTATTAAGGTTATATTCAATTTGTTGTTTCTGTGATAAGAAGCAGGATTGGCAGTCTCCCTGTGCTGGTAGGTGTGCTAGGGCTGTGGGTGAGCTGATAGTGGTCTGGCAGGGCTCTGTGGAGAAGGGGTCTTCTGGCCTCACTGTGGTTCAGAGGCTTGGCTTTCCCTAGGCCTTTTGTTTAACAGATGACAGGTTTGCCCTTTATGTACTCCAGCTCTAGACTCCCGAGTGAAAAACAAAATCCGCAGGAAATTCTGAAGTTTTTCAAGTGAACCTTCCCTTGTTTTTGCAGAAGGTTCCCTATGTGAAAATGTCACTGCTTTGTGTGCTGTGGCTGAAGGGTCTTCGGGGCTGCACCAGGTTGCTGAGGACTGTCCAACTGAATTTTCTGAAATAGCTTAAAAAGAATTTATTTGTTTTTCTTAAGCATTTATTGCTTTCATTTGGGCCTGTGCTCTCAGCAGGCTTGTAGACAAAGACCAGATTTAGAAACAGCTTGGTGCTGACTTTTCTGCAAGTTGGTGTTGCAGCTGAAGCAGGGACCTCCTGAAAACTGGGTCCTAGAACCCACGTTATTTTTTGCTGGTGCTCTATGTCTGTAGTGAATTGGGAATGTGAGGGCAGAAGTAGCGGTGATTGATACAGTTTGGGCTTTTATGTAAAAGGACGTTATGTTAGAGCGGCAATAGAATTTGTGTGTGTCAGTCTTCAGCCACACCTGCAAAACAGCTTGAAATCCTGGGAACAGCATCGTTACGAAAATATTGACAAACTGTTGAGAAGGTGAGAGGAGCAACAAAGCAATCAGAGCAGAAGGGACCAAATGATGAGAAAGGATTAAAAAAAAGCTAAGTGCCATATCTATGACTTCGCTAGAGGATGATTGATGGGAAACACAGACAAGTTTGAAAGGAGCCTGAATTAAAAAAAAAAAAAAAAGAAAAAGAGTGAGAGAATAGTTAGGACAGTACAAGAAGGTATAACTAAGAATGATGGGGTGAAATTAAGCAAGAGAAAATTTAAGGTGAATCTTAGGAAAAAATCATTACTGAAATATATTAGGATGCTGAGCGATTGTCCATGGGGAGCAGTGCAAACTGCTGCCTGTATACTGTTAAACCTGGGCAAAATGTTGTCAGGCATGCAGCTAAGGAAGCTCCAGAAGCAGGAAACTGAAGCATACACCTTTATCAGTGGTTTTACTGTTTCATGTGTATCATTTACAGGCATAATTTGGTTAACCCTAATGCATCAAAGCATCTTTGACCATTCATCCCTGTTGAAATTGGTGGAAGTGAGATGCATAAATATCTAATGAAGACTTTGATCTGAAGGGCTTGATTCCCATTATGTGTGAGGATGAGAACAGCAACGTTTCTTGTACCTATGTGTTAGTGCAACACCACAACCAACCCTGAGTAGGCTATGGGAGCCCTGTGGAGGATGTAGAGCACACTCTGATATGCTGTACTGTCTCAGTGGTGGTTCTCATCAAGCAATCTCCACAGCTCAGCTTACTGGGCAGCCTGAACCAGTAGGGTTGGCTCATACCCCAGCTTCTCCAGCCCACAGGTGCAGTGCCCTGGAGATGCATGTCTTTTGCACTGGACACAGAAAAGCTTTCCAGAAAACAGCCACCGTTGTTCTTCAGACAGGTAGAAGGAAAGCCTTCATCTTCAGGTGCACCAAAGCAAGGTGGTGGTGTCCCCATTTGTGAAAGCTCAGTGTCCATTTGTGCTTACCTGGCATGTGAGAACCTGTCTGCACCAAAACCTTCCTGGGGGAGAGGTTGAGAGTGGGATCTTGTTTTCCCTGAGAGCTCCTAACTGAAGGAGGGGTTTGATTGCTGGAACTTTGCACTCCCTGGTAAAAAGCTCCTCAGGTTTGTAGACAGCTTAAATTTTGTGGGCTGGAGTGTGGCAGGAATAAGCCCAAATAGCCCATGGGCCAGCCCCCGCTGGGAGCAGTGAAACTTGAGTTTCATTCCCTGCTTTGGTGTTGTCTTTGAGAAGTAAGGATAGTGCCTCCTTCCTTTGCATTTCATGCATGACTTGCGTCTTCTGGGTCTGTTGTGACCTCAGGGTGTAAACAGAGGAAAAACTTGTTTGTGAATCCCAAAAAGCAATAGGGAGGGACAGACTGTAGGTTTGCCAGAATTGTCAGAACCTGCCTGGAAGCAGACATTTTTGGGACATCTCAAAATTTGTTGTTGAAAAATGGAAGACATCTATGGATTTTGGGTGGCTTTGGAGATAGCTGGCAGCTCAATATCAGTCTGAGGACTTCAGTTTTCAATAAAGGTGGGATAAGCAAGTATTTGAGGAAGAACTCTAATTCATTAGGGTCTGGGTGGCCAGAAGTCCTGCTGGGGGTGAGATGGCATATTTCTTTGTCCCATGGGTCTTGTGCAGCACTCACTTTGCATTTGTGAGGGAGAAATTTAGAAAATAAACCTTGAAGGAAGTAAGCCCGACCATTTACCTCTCTTTCCTCAGTTAGCCATTTTGCTCCATAGTGTTTCTTATTATTTCAGAGTTCTGGCTCTGTTTTATAACCATTTGAAATAGTTTTGAAGTATTTTTTTTCCTCTATTGCTGCCCTTTGCCTTTTATTCTATATATTCACTACTCCCTATCTAAAGAAATTCTGACTAAATTCCTTGAGGGTCTGACCCTTCCCTTAGCTTTAGTTTATGCTCCCTTGTTCTTGTGTTTGACATAAGCTCAAACAGCCTTGTAAAATCTCATTTCTCTTCCCTTCAGGATTGTGTATTCTTCTATGAAATATTTTCCCCACTCTCCTCTACCCTGCCTCTTCCTAGAAAAGTGCTTCTATTTTGGTAACTGTTTTGTACAATTAATTGTTAGAGTTCTGGATTCTTTTGCCACTTTCTTCATTAAACGTTATAGTTCTACATTGAGTTTTAGTTATAAATTCAGCTGTGGTAATTTTTTTATATCTATATAATTTTTTTGTATATTCAGCACTCCATCTTATTTCCTTTACATTCTCCTGATTTTTCTCTTCAATAGTTCAGTACAGGGCTCAGCAAACTGTAGGCTGTTTGCATCACATTTTATTTTCAGAAAGGTGTATTCTGGTCTAGGTTTGTTGTTGCTCACCATGGAAGTTGTAGTCTCTCTCTCCCTGAAAGCTTTGTATGATTAATTCAGCAAAATGATCTTATACAAAATCCTGAGTTACAAAAGCCATATGTGGAAATGGGAAATTAATTTTTGTAAAGTTTATTTGACTGTAAGTTTCCATTTGGCAAGAATTATGATTTTGAGCCCATATATTAGACTAGTACTGCAAACTGCCCTACTGTCTGTAATATAATACAAATTATGATAAAGATCTGCTTTAAAAATAAACAGCACTAGGACAAATGCTGTTGAATCCAGAGGAACACGCTGTTGCAGATAGCTTAAAATGAAGAGGAATTTGGGAAGAAGAAAATTGATTGAAGAAGAGTATGAAAATTCACAGTGAAACGTGTTTACTAGTCATACAGGGGAGCTGAGGGCTCCTGCAACATGTGTCTCAAACAGCTCAGGCTGCTTTTTGGAACACGGTTTCTTTTTTTCCAGTTTCTTTTCCCTGGAGTGTGCCATTAGCTTCAGTCTTCCATTAACTTCCTTGGTAACTTCTTAAAAGAACTCTCTAGAGATGAACATGTCTCTGGAGGACCAAATACCAGCTTGTTGAAATTGAACAAATGAGTGATTTTACTATGAAGCAATTTTGCTGTTTGTCTTTTTTATTTTGACTTCAGTTGGGGAATAGAAAATCTACTACCTTACAGTTTATGAAATATGGAACAGGTATCAATCTCAACACCTCATTATTAGTTTACATGCTGCACTGACCAGGAATTGAAACAAACTAATTATAAGCTCTCTCAGCTTTAACATTGGTAATAGATGTTATTTCCAAAGCGGGATCTTTTCCTCTGCAATTCTGGGTGTGAACTTTACATGCTTCTTGGCCTTTGAACCATCTACAGAAGTTTCTCAAAATTAAATGCAAAATTCAGCACAGGCTTTTTTCCAGACATTGATATCTCCGGGATTAAACTTTACAAATATTGTAGCCCACATTTTAAGTGATTCTTCCCCTTTATCCAAAAGAAGTACAACTGGAGACAGAGCAATAACATTTCATCTCTTTAAGCAATATTTTCCAAGTATTATACAGCATTTCCTAGCAAATGTTCTCAATTTACCGATTCCTACAATATTTAGTAAAGAGTTTAAAAAAAAGTTATCTAAAACGTATCAGCATTTTGTACCTTGAGCAAGTTTACGAGTTCCAGGGTTCCGATTGGCACTGCTCAAACATAGTTTTCTGAAAAGATAATGATGCTTTAGAGTGATTTGTCTTCAGGACAGCTCTGCCTGAGCCAGTTCCATGGCAATTCCCTGAGTGCATTTCTGGACTTTCTCTTAGCAAAGGCACATGCTCTGTTTTGGGAGCAAAAGAATTTTTGTCTGGTCTTTGTGGTTGGTCCAGTGAGCCTTGATTCTCCAGCTAACTGGGGGGATCTGGCTCTTTTTATTGCTCAAGGTTAGGGTTTTCGCTGTGGCATTCCACACGGAACATGCTCTGGTGCAGTGCCTACCCCACAGGCTTTGCCGTCCAAAGGAGGGCAACAGGAATGGTGAAGGGCCTTGAGGGGAAGCTGTGTGAGGAGTGGCTGAGGGCACTTGGTCTGTTCAGCCTGGAGAAAAGGAGACTGAGGGCAGATTGCATTGCAGTTACACCTTCCTTGTGAGGAGAAGAAAAAGGGGCAGGCACTGATCTCTTCTCTGTGGTGACCAGTGATAGGATCTGAGGCAATGGCCTGAAGTTGTGTCGGGGGAGGTTTAAGCTGGATATTAGAAAAAGACTCTTCAGTCAGAGGGTGGTTGGGCATTGAAACAGGCTCCCCAGGGAAGTGGTCACAGTACTAAGCCTGAGAGAGTTCAAGAAGCATTTGAATGATACTCTCAGGCACATGGTGTGACTCCTAGGCATGGTCCTGTGCAGGGCTAAGGGTTGGACTCAATGATCCTTGTGGGTCCTTTCAAATTCAGCATATTCTGTGATTCTGTGACTTCATAGAGGCAGTCTCTCCAATGTGCCCCTGCCCTAAGCAGTTGTCCCCCTACAGCAAATAACCTCCATGCAGCCAACGCAGCAACATGGCTGATGTTTGATGGGTGCTGTGAGGCTCCTGCTCACCACCTGCTCCATCAGTAGCCACTGTTCAGAATTTGATGTCTCACTCCAAAACACACACACATATGTGTGTGTATACATATATATATCTATGCACATAGATATGTATACTTTTAATTTTCTTTATGAGACAGACAAGCTACTACTAGCAGATGTGACCTTTTAGGCTCAGAGGTGGTGTGTGTTGGGCTGAGGAAACTTCACAGCCTTAGGTTTAGTCGAGATCCCAGGAGATCACAGCCAAGGGCCCTTGCTCTTTCCAGATCCCAAGTTATAACGAATGAAGCCAGATGGCCAAATATTTGAAAGCTGCTTTGTTTCCAGACTTTTGTTTTTATGGTGTGCTGTCATGATGTGAGGATATGTCAGGGTGTCAGACAGCATAGGGCCTGCCAAAAAAACAATGGAACACTGGGTAGAGGGAAGAAAACCTGGCACAGATTGTGTTCATGCCCTCTATCATTAAATTCATCTCTTCTTTACCTGGGTGGTTTTACATAATAGAGCAAGTGAAAATGAACATACGATGATCAAAGATTTCCTTTAGCAAAGTCTTTCCAAATCGGTTGATTCCCAAATAGTTGAGTGTGGAATGGTGGTGGTCTGTGAGGTGATGGTGATATTCTGGAGCATAGGGACCTCTCCTCCCTTTACCTCTCAAATAAGAAATAGGGATCCAAGCAGACCTTACAATTAGTAGGATAAAGGGAAGACTGATAACATTTATAGTTGAGTTTAATGTGTTCTATTCTGTATGAAGACAGTTTGCATGACAAATAAACTTTTCCTCCATATTCTATTTTAGATACTTTTTTTTTGTTAAAGAGCAAAGGATTTTTTTTTTTATTTTACAGCTACCCAATACAGAGACAAAAAGTAGAAACATTCAGTAGAAACCATTTGGCTTAGGAAGAAAAGTGAAAGAAGTCCCAGCTCCAAATAAAATTATCTCTGTGTAAGCCATCCATGGGGGACATAAAGAAAATTTTTCTTTATGAGTATTGGGATGATCATTGCTGTCACTGTCTAGTTTTTCAGGAAAGAACATATTTATTCTTTTTTAATTCACATACAGAAATCAGAAACCTACCGTCTAGGATCAAACTCTGAAAATTTTCCCATAAAGATAGCCACAGTGATGAACTAGGCCAAGTTAATGAGTTTTTGCTTTGCTATTTGAAAATTGTCCAGTATGTAGAGGTTTCCAACAAAGCTAGTTACCTAGCCATTATGAATGTACATTGCCAGCTTTGTGCTGGATAGCTGCAGCAAATATCCTCCTCTTGATCGGATGGCAGATATCTTCTTGCTGCATGGTACAAAAACTGCTGTTGGTTTTATTGTTTGATGAAGGCATAATTTAGCCTTGGGGTAAGGAGATAAAATGACAATAGTGACTGTCTGCCAGCACGCTATAAAGACATACAGAAAAGATAGACTTAGCACATGTTTCCAGCATCCTCTAGGCCTTTTCAGTACTTCAAAGAAAACAGATGCAAATATGACAGCTTTCATATAGGGCTTTGCTTTTGTATTGCAGCTGGATTTTGTGTTTTTATAGTGCATGCACCATATTTGAGTCCTTTGTGTTCCACAATAATAATTTTCGCCTTTATCACCATGCTGCTATCACATAATCTAGGATCTTAGCTGAGCTCTTGCAATAGGTTATATTTTATTGACAATCAAAGCCCGAATCTTGGCATTCTGGCAGGAACTGATCTTAGCCTTGCAGTTTATTGGGCAATATTCAAGTTGTTCATACAGCTCTGTAGATATTCTGAATACTTTACAGACAGATATACCTTCAGTCTCTGCCCCAAGGAATTTACGCTTAAAATGCAAGGTGGCACAGGAGTAGAAGAGAAAGCAGATGATGTCTGGGAGGAAGACTTGGAGCAAATCATCAACCTGTAGAGCAACATTAATGTCAGCATTCTGAATACTGAAGTCACAGGAAAACCTGCTGTTTGTAGATTGTGTTCTTCTTTTCTCATTAAATATTCAGTTTCACAGTGATGTTAATGTGTAACCACTATGAGACCATGTAGGTAGCAGTTGCTAGAGGTCTAAAGTCACAGGTCAGTGTACTAATCACAGTGCGCCGCACCAGCCAAACAGCCGCGGGGTACCGAGCACAAGGCAGCAACATTACCCTGAGCATACTGCTACCACATTGCTTCTACGCAGGAACGTTCATTTTAGGACGTGATGCCAAATCTTCCAGTCACCACGCTGTATAAAACAGTTTCCTCTTTGTCATTGGACAATTTTAAGGATACAGTCCAACACAGTAGGGCTGTAATCTTGTTTATTTTTTGCAGACGCTACATGGCTCTCTAAAAGCCTTAGAGATCATCACACCCTTGTTATCATAGCAGGTATGTGCCTTGTAATCTTGCTGTACTAATTGTTGGGAAAATGTGCTTGGTAGTCTACACTGGCAGAATCCCAATTGCCAAGGTAATTAATAGTGTTACAGACTTCAAGGCCATAATGCTCATCAGTTATTAATTAGCAATTCATTTTGCTGAATAAATAATACTTATGATTGATGATGGAACTTGTAATTGGGCACTAGTAGTGTTCCTCAAGGGAACAGCTTCTCTGCCAGTATTAACTATGACAGTAACAGCTCAGAAACCCAAGATAGTTTAAGAAAATCTGCTCTAAACAACTGTGACACAATCAAGGCATTTACATTCAATATTGGAAATGTAGAGCTTAAACATTGGAGACTTGCCTATGGCAACCAAATGCTACTATTTTGGTCTATTTTACTTGTATTTTGCTTCACTTTAAGCATTGCCTACTTATGAGGAAATGCCCTATATAATTTTATGGCATGCATTACATTGTCTTTATGAGCTCTCATATGCATTCTTCACAAATTCAGAAGATAGTGTAATAAAGGAAATACTTTCCCAAGCACGATAACCAATTTAAAAGAAATTTGCTAAAATTAAATCTATTTTAGATTAATAGATTGCGGAAAATCACTTTTATTTTATATTGGTTGGCACTACCTTTTGACATAATTAAAATAGAACTTTGCTGTCCACCCATATAATAGAAAGAGAAGTTGGTAAATAAAGCAAATAAGCTGTTAGTTTTAACTGGTTAGTCAACAAAGACAAGCATGGGAGGTCAGCTGCTGACCAGATGCTGCCTTCAATTAATATTCCAACCCTAAAAGACATTTATCGTTCAGTTTAGAAGGCAGAGCAGCTGAGTCATAAAAGCAGCCACAAAAGATATTTTAAAGCATTTATAATGACTAAATTGCTTGAAATAATTTAGATCTGAAAATAAACATATTTTGGACAGCCTACGTAAACCAAATTTCTTCTCCCTGTAAATTGCTTAGACTAAGTGGGAGTTTGTGTTTGACAAGAGCATACATTTGCTTCATTACTACATGTGGGTTATTTTTTTTCTTGGAAAAGGGTTAATAAACTATAAGATATCATTGCTAGCTAAATCAGTCCTGCACCCTTTTAAGGGAGGAAGGTGCTGCAGAAGAATAAGTTAAAAAGAAATGCAGAGCCTGTGTTGTAATGCTAACAGGCAATTAACAAACTCATGGGTGTTAATTATCTTCATACTGTATCATGTTCAATTAGCTGAGCCCCTGCAACAAAGGCAACCATGAGCAATTGCTTTGATAGGCGTACAGTACTTCATTTGTAGTTAATCGGTTTAAGCCTTGCAGTTGCTAGGCTACACCAGTCTCCAGAGGTAAAAAGCTGCACAGATGCACTATGTTTAAATGACTACAGAGAACTGTTTAAACTCAAACCATGTATAACTCTTTATTGATTTTTCACAGAAGATCTCAGCTCTGATGATAAGGTTTTGATATATTTTCCTGCTACAGCTGGTTCCTTGGAGTATTGCAGAAAAAATCTGTCAATATGCTTCTATTATGATCTCTTGATCTGTGGCTATAAAAACCTTTAGCTGCAGCCCTTATTATAAAATAATGGAAGAAGCGATATTTGATTTTTTCCGTTTTTTTTTTTTCCATCCTCCCACTCTATAATACATGGAGATTTTTTTCCCCAGTGCCTCTAGAACAAAATTAAACTACGTTCCTTCTGTATTTCTGTATTAGAATACAGAAGAATTTCTATCACTAATTAATTTGATTGACTCTCAGCAGGAAAGGATCAGCTGTAGCATCATGAACTTTAACAATAACTACCAACTGATGGGCAGTTCACATCAATAAGACCATCACTAGCCTCCCTCACCTGTCACCAGGCAGGGAATGAGCAATAACCACCCCCTGCAGATGCACTGCTTAGCACTTTCTGCCCGATTAGCAATTTATAATGGTGATCAAGAAACAGTCAGTGGCAAATCAAGACAACTGTCTGGCTGCCTGTTTAATTGGCCTTGTTTGCTTTTTGATAAATGGCTGGTGACTGCTATAGGCCTCCGTATTTTGACTTTTAATAGGCCACTGTGATTAGACTACCAACAGATACTAGGTCAAAGCTGAGGGAAGGTGCAAAAAATGTTAATTAATATCAATAATAGGCAATTATTAGTTAGACAGAAGGACCTACTAGCTGCGTGCTCTAATGACTCAGAGCTAACTTGAAGGGAAACAGTGCCAAATTAGCATAACTGTGTATGCAGGCTGCATAGTGGATCCTAGCAAACATCTGTTATATAATTCAAACAGAATTCTTCCTTTTTGCATGATGATCACAAAATTATCAATTCTTTTTGGTCATTTTTAGACACTAATGATACCATAGGGGTTAATGACCTCCCAGTTGGGCTTTGTGTCAGTCCTTCATATCAAGAGCTAACTTGTGAAAGTTAATTTAGGTGTGGCTTTCTAGATCTTTAAGTTAATAAATCATTTACAAAGGTCACTAATACTGTAATTGGAGGAATACATGCTGAGCAATTGTGTTGGTACAAGTGTAGCTCTCACTACAAATAACTTTTCCCCCACTTTGTCTCTTTTAGGAAAACAACCATGCGAACAACAGTGAGCACTGAAATATTTGTGTGTCTGCTATTGCTGATCTGCTGAATAGACATGATAGGATATGATGAGAGAGTCAAAATTCTTACATATGGGGGTGAGACAAAGAAGAAAAGGAGCTCCTTTGACTCTCTACTTGTCCATGATGGTCTTCAGGATACTGGGAACGTCACCTTTGTTGCAAACACGAAGCAGACAAAGCGCACCCAAAGAAAGTGGAAGAACTTCACTTACAAGAAGTATTGTAAGTAAAATTTATACAGAAGGGTAATGGCCCTACATTTTAGGAGATCCTTTATTTTTGCAAGCTTAAAATTCCAAGCGAGCTGAACTCTTGTGATGGTAGAGGTTAGAGGAGACTTGTTCAGAGTGCATTATCTTGTAAGCAATTTAGTGATTTTTCTCTTTTCTCTAAAATGGTCAGAAATCCTTTATAGTAGGGATGGTGATAACCCATGCTATATGATACTGTTCTGCCTGTGCTTCTTTCTCCCTTCTGCCCAATACCTGTGTGCATGTTTGGATAAAAAGTTAGTGAGAGTTAAGCTCCGATAGAGCTTTACTGTGGGTATTTCTAAGGCAACTGCAGTCCCCACTGTGACATCAATGGGAATTCTGGCATGGATGAAGAAGACACATTGATGCAAACAGAGATGAGGCTCATTATCAAGCCCAAAAGAAACATCTGTGACTGCAGGCTCAGGAAAATGCTGCAGTCTCTGTAGAGGCTTGTCCTGATGGAGGTGGAAAAACAATCTCTTGTTAAGGGACATATAATTATATATAATTTTATATATATATTTCCTTTATCATTCCATATCTATATCACAGAATATGCTGAGTTGGAAGGGACCTACAAGGATCATCGAGTGCAACCCTTAGCCCTGCACAGGACTATGCCCAGGAGTCACACCATGTGCCTGAGAGTATCATTCAAATGCTTCTTGAACTCTCTCAGGCTTAGTGCTGTGACCACTTCCCTGGGGAGCCTGTTTCAATGCCCAACCACCCTCTGACTGAAGAGCCTTTTTCTAATATCCAGCTTAAACCTCCCCTGACACAACTTCAGGCCATTGCCTCAGATCCTATCACTGGTCACCACAGAGAAGAGATCAGTGCCTACCCCTTTTCTTCCCCTCAGGAGGAAGTTGTAACTGCAATCAGGTCTCCCCTCAGTCTCCTCTTCTCCAGGCTGAACAGACCAAGTGCCCTCAGCCACTCCTCACACGGCTTCCTCTCAAGGCCATTCACCATCTTCATTGCCCTCCTTTGGACACCCTCTAATGGCTTAATATCTTTCTTATATTGTGGTGCCCAAAACTGGACATAATACTCAAGGTGAGGCCGCCCCAGTGCAGAGCAGAGCGGGACAATCCCCTCCCTCGACCAGCTGGTGATGCTGGGCCTGATGCCCCCCAGGACACAGTTGACCTTCCTGGCTGCCAGGGCACTGCTGACTCATATTCCACTTGCCATCGACCAGGACCCCCAGGTCCCTTTCCATGGCAAATCATTTAATTCCACAGTCTGTATCTATCTGTATCTTCTTTTCCAGATGTAAAATCAACAGGTGTCACCAATCCCTAATTTGTCCAGTCAGTAACACGTCCAGCGCCAAGATCAGGTTGATGGACTGTTACTTTGGACACAGTCTGACTCTTGGAACCCCTACCCCAATATATGTTACAAGAGTTCGGAGCAGGAAATGATTGTGCATAGTTTTCTTTAGGTATTTCAAAATCATTATATAAATTATATTCTAAAGTTAATGGGAAAGTCAGGCTTTCAATGTCTGAGAGCTCTCTTCTGGTGACAGGATGAGAGGTATGATGTTTGAGATGTCTTAAAAACAATATTTGGGAAAGAGAACATGCTCCTGGCACATGTTCTTTGGGTGTCCAACTGCTGAGAACCTGCAATGCTGACTGACAGAGGATGGAAAGAAGTGTTTTGTGCTTTACTTGTCAAGGGAAATTTTGCTGGAAGCTGAGCCCTTTTATTCAGAGAGAGGAAAATGCAGGAAGCCTGCAAGATTTGAGAGAAGACTCGTTACTGCTTGTAGGCCTGGACCAAAACTATGTATTACTCTGTGTGTAATGTGCCTTGGATGAGGGGCAGATGCTAAATGGAAAAATAACAGAATTGCAGGTCTGGCAGCAAAAATTGGGGAGCCTCCTTTCCCCTCCCCAGCTGCTCATCTGTCCCTCGAACTTGACTGTGCCTTGTGGAGACCACTCTTTGCTTCCAACAAATGCAGGGATCATAAATGCTTATGTTGCTCATTTTTCTCTTCTGACTGGTCTCTTACTCAGTAGCTCCCTTTCTAGGGTGCAGCAGACTTCTCTGGTGTTGCAGTTTGGCAGGCACTGCTATGTAAAGGTGTCTTGGTTCTTCTTGGCAGTCTGAAGCTTGGCAACCACAAGTCTGCAAGAGCTCACCTGGACTAAAAGGGAATCATAGTAGGTACAAGCACAAATTCCCTCTACTTGTTATGACTGATGTTCAATACTGCATTGTTTATCTGCAATAGAAAAGTACACAGAGGCCTTAGAGGAGAACTGTGGGTTAATACTGTGGTTAAAATACCTGTCCTGAAGAGTGTAAGCGCTAAATAAACAAGCTGGGAGGAGATGTTTCCACTTCATCTCTGGAAGCAAAGGCAGGCTTTGTTTACTTTCCTATCTCCTGATCTCCAGCCCCAAGTCATAGCCACAGAACTGTCCTCCTAAATGCATCAAAAACCTCCTACAGTACTTTAAAATAAGCAATGCTTATGGGTGCACATATAACCTGTAATTGTATTGGCTTTCTACTGACATGAGTAGACTTTTTTTATATATGTATTTACAGCAAATTGAGAATGAAAGATGTGACTTCAATTATCTCCTCACTTAAAATCGTCTTCATTTTTGATTTTACATTGAGGGGTAAGTGGTATGATTCCCACAAGAGTGGGAATCATAAGAAAACATATCAGCTGTTATTCAGGGAGTAGTGGCCACCTTTCACCACTTAAGGAAGATATTTTACTGCTTATCTGTCTACTCAAGTTTCACGTATATGAAGAGAGAAGTACTTTGTAATTCTAGCTTTTGTAGACAAAACATACTTATCAGCTTAAGGAGTCATATGTGTTAGTACTTAAATTTTGAAATTCTGGTTGATGCAAAATGGAACCATCATAGAGGGACACTGAAAAATTATCATTTTCAGGTTTTAGAAGAGATTGTTTCCCAGGAAGTCTCTCTGTTAAGTTCCATAAATAAAAGTTAAATAAAATTGTAAAGTCTATTACAGAGCATTAACCTGCTTCATATAATTTGTGATTTTTTTTTTCAGTTGTGACTGTCATATAAATATTGCTGTTTAAATACAAAATCATCTGAATTTGATAAGTTTTGGCTGCCTCAGGCTAGGTTTTTCCATCTTAGTCATAATTTCTTAATATTCTTCTATAAAGAAAAAAACCTTACATTATCTACAGCTGAATTTAGATCTGTATTTTTTGCTTTACAGGGATGATTTGAAGTCATCTAACACAGTAAAAGATTTTTTAAAATTCTGAACTTCCATTTAGACAGGATTTGTCTTGAAAGTAATTTGTTTAATATACAGAATTCTTGAAATCTTAAGGGAATATAACTTCACCTCAGTTGTTTTCTGTTATCTCTCTCTTAAGCATTCTTGATATCTAGAGATTCAAACAAAATTAGCAGGAGGAAGAAAACAAAACTAGCAACCCTCCACTGTTCTGTATGTACCCTAACTGACCTTTCTGTATTCTCATTTATTTTGCATAAATTATTTTACTAGCCTCACCAGGGAAAGACTTGTGAAAATGTATAGTTTATAAAACATGGAATCATTACACTGAAAATCACACATGATACAACACGTTTTGGTGCATAAGGACTGTTGTTTAAAGAGCTGTGGGAGGTTTTAACTTCAGTAGAATAATCTGGCCCAGCTGTTAGGTATATTTTTTTTGTTTTCCAGTTCTCTCAAATTATGTGAATTGTTTCCATTAACAGGAGTGAGAGAAATCTTTTTCAATATTCAGGTCTGCTAAAAGCTGAAGGACCAGAACCTTGGAATGACCTCTGTAATGAGGTCTTGTTCTCCCAGATCAATTCTACCTAAACCTCTCCGGAGGTGTTCCGGAAGGAAACATTCTCTTCATCACACGTAGCCTCAAGGAGTTACTTTTGAGTAAATGAGGAGTCTAGAATATGTATAATCTATATATTCAGGTTTGGTGGTTTTTTGTTTTGATTTGGTTTTGGTTTGTTTTGGGTTTTTTTAAGGTTTTTATCCTCACATGATCTTCAGTTGTCTTCTACACCATCTCTTGTGAATCCCCTGGTAGCAAAGTTATTGACAAGTGTAGGAAATTATTGTCTCCATTGAAAAAGGAATTTGAGAAGTTTTCTTTGGTGTGAAACAGGAAAAACTTTGAAATTCATGAATGTATTTGAAGGAGAAGTACTTACAGTTAGCTCTACTAATTGTGCCAGAAATGGATGAGTGTGTTATCTAGGTCAGATTGCCATCTTCCTATCAACCCTAAATTATTGGCCATTGATACCTGTGACAGTGAATTTCTTTACTAGATGGATGCTGTTTGAAATTCTTTGAGCCTAGACTAGAAATTTTACCCTAATTGACTGAATGTAACAGGCTACGATAAGCTCTGAAAGAATAGCTGTTGTCTGAAGGTAATCAATGTTTTCCATATTAAATATATTTTTACTGTATAAAGTAGTTCAAAAGGAAAAAAGACAGTCTTTTTCTTGAAGATTTTATATTCTTGCATCATGGAGCACAAATGTCTGTAAAGCTCATCCAGTGTCAGCAAAGCATAGAAGCTGCATGTTACACTGGAAATAATAAACATTTGTGTTGCACAACTTCCCGTATAAAATCTGGTTTGAAAATTCTTTGATTTAGTTTTTATAAAAACATAATCACAGGATCACAGAATCATTAGTGTTAGAAGGAACCTCTGGAGATCACCTAGTCTAACTCATCTCATAGTGAAATGTAGCCATAATAGTTTTTGTTTGTTTATTGTGGGAGACATATAAAACATTTAATATCCAACAGGTTTAATTCAGGAATCTTGAACTCCTTGTCTTCAAATTTTGCATTATGCATGGCTTTCAAACTTTCAGGTCTCTTCTGGAAAGCTGTAAGCCTTGGAAAGTTGGCTGTGCATATCCCAGATTTACAAATAGGAATGTAGAGAGAGTTTGCCTAGTTTTGTTTGAGCAACATCAGAAAAGTCCTTTATTTTTCCAAAACAATATACCATGTGTTTTTCATGGTCTCTTGAATGAGATCTTGCCTATTAAATAAATAAAGTGTGAAAATGTATTTATGCATGTGTTTTTTTAACACTTTTATTAAAATACATGTCAAGTCAGTTATTTATGGATTTCAGTTTTAGAGGATGTGACTTTCTAAGAGTTCCATTTTATTGGTTTTTTATTTTAAATCAATAGAGAACACTTTCTCACAGGCTGTCATTTCAGAGCACTGAGTTGGGATTTGGTAAAAGATGTCTTTATCTCCCCTGTTTTGCTCAGTCTGTTCACTGGCAGCCTGTTACCTCATCTACTTGGTAAGATAATGGTATGGGTCTAGGTCACTATTGCTTTGGGCAAGACAATTTATTGAAAAAAATCCTCTAGAGATTTGTAGTGTCATCTTTTTTATTAAAAAATATGTTCTAGAATCCTAGAACAACAGAATCCATGAAAAATAGTTCTGACTTCCTAGACCCATAGCAACCAATTCTGCTAGTATTTTGCCTCATGTTTGTCAGGTTTGGTATGGTAAACTTTTTAGGGCAGACATTCTGCTACTCTTTTTGTGCTGTGCTGATGAAAATGTATCTCTCCTTCTGTACTTGCCTGATTCCTGAACATTGCTGTCCAGACCATAAGTACTAGAGATTTGTGAATGTAAGTGGCATGATTTGGGTATAGACTCTCGGTATATCAGCAATATAGTATTGAAATTTAAATTTGAACCCAGCTACAGTGTCAGAAGATGAAATCAGGGCATGGTCCTCATTGTTCATATTAGAGATGGGTTGAATTAAAGCCCTCTACATTCAGAAGAAACAAAGACAGATCTCTGCCTTATCAATTTTTTTTTCATATTGAAGTTATATGGGGACTTGATCTTGGAATTAAGTTAAAATATCAGTCAAGGCATAGTGGGTTTCAGCAAAATTGTCTTCATCTGAAATAGCATTGGAAAACCCTCTAATTTACAATTTCAAGTACATTGTCCTCCTATGTTTTAGATGATATGTACCTTTTGCTACAGATAAATTATCAAATAAAAAAGTGTCAGAGGAGAATGTTCTCTTTATATTAAGCAATGGTCTCAGATATTATACTGGAATTTTTGGTTATATGCTGTGAAAAAAGTACAGACCTTTAGATGCTATTAACATGAAAATACAGTCCAGAAATATTAAAGAAATAAATATACATATATCTAGGAAAAAGAAAATAAATGATCCAGGAAGCATCTGGAGCCAAATAGCCCACTATAACTTTTTTTCTTCCTAAACAATGTGTTACTTTTGTATGATGATTGTATCGTCTTTATGTATTTTATCATTACTAATGAAAAAAAAACCTGTAGGAACAAAATCAGAATTCTTAATACTTGGGGATTTGTTTTTGACTGGATTAACATAAAAACAATGGCCTTTAGGGGGACCTTAGGGGACTGATGGGATTGCACGGTTGTCCTCAGACTGAGCCGTGCACTGTGAACTCAGATATGCAGGATGCATTTGGGAGGAAAGTAAAAATTCTGCTCTCATCTAAGCCTAAATCCTGTAAGACTCATTCAAAACAAAATCCTTCAAGTGTATCTATTTAATCTGTGAGACCAGATACAAGATTAATTTGAATGTACTGCTAATCTACAGATCTCAAGACACCGGAGCTTCTCATAAGGGCTGCCTGAGATGCTGCCTGACATGGGGATGCTCACACAGCTCATTGTCTGAAGAGACTTGAGCATCTGTGCTTTGCATATCAGCCTTGCCCAGAGGCTCAAAACTGCTTTAATTTTCTTTTAACCCCAGAGCACACAGCACGAGTGCCTGGACATACTTTCAACATACTTCAACTTTTACCTTTGGACTGTCTGTGAGCAAATAGAGCAGGAAAGCTATCCTAGTGTCCTGGCATAGCTACTCTCTTATGTTAGGTAGAAATTAAAATCTTTGCTGTGAGAAGAAAGATCTGTCATTCAACTTCTTGAGAATTTTCTTGTCAAAGAAAATCACCAACTTCCTTAAGTAAATTTATAGCTGGTTAGGGAGTAAGACTTCAAGGAAGCAGAACAATCTCTCCCTAAATGTGCAGTTAGATGGGGCCAAGCTTAGAAGAATGGATACGTATCTGGATTGCCTGATACCACTCATATTCACTTAGAAACCCACAAACCACTAAGGGAATTAAATTATATTACTTTCTGGTTTTCTGGGAGAAAAATATTCTGCTCTTGGCCAGCCCAAACAGTCTTCTTCTCCTATCATTTTCGTATCATATGTTTATGATTTTACATTCTTGTCAAAATTCAACTACATTTTTGAAAGAGAATGCTTACTCAATGTTTTTAACAAATTATTCTTCTGGGTGAAGTCCAGATGAAGGATACAAGCAAATGCAGCATCTTCACCCGGCAGGTGGGTGAAGACTGCGTATCTGCAAGCCAAATTAAATGAAATGACTAACTCCAATTCTATCACTTTAGGGGGAAAAAACCCACCAAAAAACAATGGCACTTTGCTTTGGTATTACCCTTTAGTATTTTACTTAAAAAATCTGTGTACAAAATAAATCAAGTAATTTCTCCCTGAACATAGAGGACCCCAGACCAAGTGCTGAAGGGCAGCAGGGGGACCTTGTAGCCCAGTCACTGTGCTGCTGATCTCCAGGATCCTGCATGTCACAGGAACAAATCTATTTGACTTTGCTCATAGGCAAGTCATCTTTTGAGATTGCCTTGGGTGAAAGGCTTGTCACTAACGACAAGTGCCTCCCAAATGTTATATGGACCTGATGGTCTGTTTATCTATTTTTATATATGTTATTTTCCTTGCACTTGGTTAGGCATCTTTGGATTCCCAGACTTTCAGATTGGAATGAGACTGTGACTTAGGGTTTATCACCTTCTTAGCTGGTACCTTACAACCCTTTTCCACTGTATGTCATCTCTGTGCTAAATAAAAATGAAGATAAACTTTATGTTAAGTATATCATAAAACCTGCTGGTACATCCATAATTTGTGCATCCAACCACAGATTGTGTTATAAATAATTGTTCTTCACTAGACTGTATTTTCAGCTGTATCTTTCCTCACGAATTGTTCACCACATTAAAAATTACCACATGGTTAACTAATGTTCTGTTTAGCATTTTTGCAAAGAATAATTGACATAGATGCACAATCGATGCTGTCTATACGAACTTAAATTTAGCTGTTTCAGCTCTCATTAATGCAAAAAATTGCATGAAATGCTATATTCTGATGGTGAAAAGTTTAATAAATGAAGCACAGTTCTGCTTTTCTGTCTTTAATGTTATGCAAAATAAGTGAGGATTTGTTCTTTGGGGTAGTGAGGTGTCTTTTGAAGGGGGAGGTTTTGTTAAAGAAAGCTTTGGATGAGCCAAATACATGACCAAATTTTCAATGAACCTCCCCAGATTTCATTTTATTTAATACCACTTAGTTGTCAAATTTGAATTCTATTCCTTGGTTTTAATGGTTAGTATATTTTAAAACTAGAGAAGCTTAATTGTGACATATGAAAGTCCTTATTTAGGGTAGATTTTTAATTTGATTGCTGTCTGCCCTGCTGTGTAAATAGTCTCTTGGGTATGGATTTTTAAGAGTGTATTCTCCTTTACATTTCACTGTGTGACAATTCCTCTTTACCCATCCTGTCCATCCTCTGAGCAAGCCAAGAGCAGACAATAGATACATACTAATGGAGCTGTGTACTTGCCATCTGTAAGAGCAGCTGCTCTCCTGCATCTGTACAATATGTTGGAACTGAGAGCTTCACTAATCTGCATAATAAGGAGAAGGCTTATCCCACTCTAGCTAATAATCGCAAGCAATCGATGCACTTCATTCCCCCACTGTAGAACACAACGAAGTTTCAATATGTTTACATATTCTCCAGATATACAGAGGTCAAGCAAAAGAATGGACTGCTCATTCTGCCTCAAGCAATAAAAAAAATTCCACTCTCTGTAACTTGTGAAACTGATACCAACAAACCCCATTATTGTTTTCTTATTTTGCTATTCAAATAGAAAATGGAAACCCTTAAAAACCGAATAAAAATATCAGGACATCCAGTCAAGCATAGCTTTTAAACTGTCTGTAGTAGTGAGTATTTTGGGTTTGTATTATGACCCCTTCCTCTAACCCTGACCCCTAAGAAAATATTATCATATGATTTCCCCACCCTATATCCTACCGAATATAATCCATATAGAGGAGTGATACTAATCTTTGCTACTAATATATGACATACAAACACTGGGGGAGGATTGAACAAATTCCCTTCTCCTAACTGTTGTGCACATAAAGGATGAATTTGAAATTCACAGCCATTTCAGAATGGAAATTTGGTTCATGGCTCCCATACAGGCAGAAATGGTTGTAAATGCTGTATTACACTGAGGAGCAACAGAATGAGAAAGAAAATAGGCCGAGAGCAAGTGATAAGCAGTATTTATTTTCTTTTCGTTTATGACAACAGGGGAGAGATATATCAACTCTACCACCACCCTGCAGGCAGTAAGGCTGAAAGCAGAATGATAAGCAAGATTTTACAAAGAAAATAAAAAACTAAAAATTGAAAGTAAGTGAATACCTAAAGTCCTGTTAGAAAAACATCAAAAATAAAAACTATTCTTGGATTTCTTGGGAGCTGCTTGCAACTATATGTTTTCTAATATTGATAATTCGCTCTAGATAAAATGAAAGAGGCAATTCTGAAAGAAAACTGAGTGCAATAGCATTTACAGTGTTGAAGGAACATTCGGTCAGTCTGCAACTAGTTTTCCTGGCAGCAGCAGGAGCTGTAGGTAGCAGCCCATGGAAGATGGACAAACAGGTCTTCCTTCCTTCCCTCCCTCCCAGAAGAGGATCCCAACAGTTCTCACAGTGACTCCCTGAAACCTTCACAATTATTCCAAAGTATTGGAACCAGGAAAACAACTGACTCAAGAGCACTGCATATATTAATCTATGAATTCATTATGGCTAGCAAAACTTATAGGCCACAAGGTATGAGCTGTGGCATATAAAAGATTTTTAAAAACTTAATGGCAGTATCTCTAAGCATCTGGCAAACATCTTGGAAAATGTGAAAAATGTGTATGCATATGTGCTCTACAAACCTACTTACAGCCAAGTAACTTTTCAGCTCCCACAGGTTTGAATTTTTATGATACAGCACAGGCACAGCTATGTTTACAAGCTGCAATCAGTTTGTTTTAGCCCCAACAAGCCATGTTTTTGGTGGGTAAAGGCCATGTGCCCTCAGAACTAGAGAAGCTGTGCATCAGAGCACGCCTCGAGCAGCTTTACTTCATGGTTGTTCTCACCTCTGCCAGCACAGGGAAGTCCTTGTGGCAGCACTTGCTGTTTCAGTTCAGCAATATACAAAAAGCTGCTTCAAAGCAGAAAATGCTGGGAGCTGGCAGAGATTGTTTTACTTCTCACAATATCAGTGTGGTTTCTTCCCTTGCACACTGGTAGCTGGAATCAGATAATTATCTCTGAATTTTACTTTTCAGACTAAAAGAGGCTTGACTTGAAACCATAAACAAGATATACTCAAAGTTTTTATGTTAAAATCAATCTATTATTATTTTTAGTTGTCCTGAAAGTCAGGGTTTAAACATGAATATTGGACAATACTGTCTTGATGATTCTGGAGACCATACTTGTGAGAAACTGTGTTTGTGAGTGTGCAGGTAGTAGATACACAGGAAAAAGGGAAAGTAAAGCCCAATCACTTGTGACAAAAAGGGGATTTTTTTGAAGAGTATTAATTTATATTCTGACTTTGGTTCTGGAAACCAGGTAAGCAGTCTTGGTGTTACCCATCTGTGTCTGAAGGTGTGTCAAAACAGAATTTAGGGGAACATATTAAATTATGTGATTTCTCCCCCCTCCCCCCGAAATCTGGGGTTTTGTGATGTCCTGGACACATAGGAGGTACTTGTGTTTGTCTGTCGTATTACTATTCAATATTGCCATTCACACTGCAGAGGAGCACTAAGGTTGATCATTTTACATGTCATGCTCTTTTGATACACTCAGCTCTACAAAATGAGAGGAAGTCTGGGAGAAACTGTGACCTGGTGGATTTGGAGGCAGTGTCACATACACGGATCTGCCTTTTCACCAGTCAGACAGGGGCTTTGCTCACATTGGGCTTAAAACGGAAACAGTAGCTCTAATGGGGGAAAATCAACAAAACCCAGTGACATCCCCAGATGTCCACCCTCCATTCAGTGACTGACAAATGTGCAGCAGATGGTACAAGTGCTCCCGGATGTATTTACAGATCAATGTAAAAGTACATAAATAAATAACCAGCGGCAAATGCAAGCCACCTACCCTACTGCTGGTGCCTTGGTGGCACTAATGAGACTGACCTGACCAGAAACATGGAGGAAGAAAAAATTTGCTTGAAGTTACTTGTCCTAATGCATGGAAGCGTAATGGCAGATCTTGCAGACTCAAGCCCCTTTTATTCCTAAGGAGAATTTCAGAGGCAGTTAAGTGCATTAGTTAGTATTTGTACGTATGAGTAATAAACATATTACTTGTGAGATGGTTCACATACATGAGACTCTTCAGCAAAGGCTGTTAGAAACATTATTCCCTGGAAAATTTGGGTTAAATTTTTTTCCCAGTGAAGTCAGTGACAATCTACTCAGCCAAAAATAAAAAAGTATGTGAGAATGTTTCGAAGTCCCACAGCTACCAGGTAACTACCAAGAGCATTTTAGAAATAACCTTCCCCCATAATAATTCCTAAACTCAGACTTTTTTTTTCAGTTTAGAAATATTTCCATAGCTAAGTAAAGCTGGAACACTGTAACTTTCCCAGTTCCTCTGAATTTGAATCTGTTCCTATGATTCCTCAGTGCAGGATGAGATTACCTGACTACCTAATTTAGGGATGTAGATTTTAGTATGGATGTATTAATATATTTAGCCTGCTACTGTAGCACTGAGCTGAATATTTGTTTGGCCTGTGAACCTTCCATAGGTACTTTCAGACTTCACCAAGGAGGTTTCCAGAGTTGGAGGAACGATTACTCCATGTAGGAGTTTGATTCATTATCCTCACTGTTAAAGATGAGCACCATTTGTCTGATTTAAAATTGTGTGCCTTTAAGTTCAAACTCTTGTCTAGTTTTTAATAACATCAACACAATAAGTGCTATATAGTTACAAAAATATTGCTTTTCAACATGTTTTGAAGTAATGGATGGTCTTAAGAACATAGACATGCAGAAACGAACATCTCTTAAGGCAAATTGTCTCAGAGGAGTTTTTTACTCAACTTCAATGGGTCCAGGCTTCTTCTGCTCACAGGCTTTAGGAGATTAGACCTTTGTTGGATAGTTATGATTCTTCCTCTGATGAATATACTGATTGGAAAACTCACTTCTATGGGTTTCTTTGCACATTTTATATTTTGTATTGCACAGAATAAAGATTTAGACATAGACTTCAGACCTGAAAACTAAATAGAATTCTAGTGACAATGTCAGATGGTGCTAAACCTGGGAGTCTGACATGGGGACAACAATATTCGAAGCAAAAAAGAGAGAGCAGTGACTGAACATGAATTCCAACTGTAGGATCAGTGACTGGAAAGCTCAAATGCCTTCTTTTTTCCTTGGATGGACTTTTTTGTCCTTAATCTCTCTCTGAAACAAATAGCATCAACAACTGAACAATGTTTACTAAATGAAGCCTTCTCTTCCTGCAGTCCTTCGGTTTCAAAGTTTAAACGCAGTGTACCCTTTACCACAGACTATTTCAATTTGCCTTCCTGCTAACTCCGGTCTGTAGTGTACTCTTGCATGTAAGCTCAGGTGGTGGGGGTTTTCTTGTGTTGGCAGTTTTTATCTCTTGCATGTGTTTTAACTGGGAAAATGGAATGGCACTGCTTTTGGAAGAGAGAAGTCCTAATTTTTAACTTTGATTTTGCTACTGTTTCTCTGTAGGCATAATTGCAACTGCATCTGAGGGCATAATTGTAACTCGAGAAATTATACCTGAAGTACTTAGCTAAGGCAGCAACTTCTACTCAAAGTCCTGGATGGAATTTGCAGCTTCTGTGGCGTAGCGCTCCGTTCCTGGGAGCAACCCTTACTGGTGCAAGCAACAGCCATATGTTTAACTACCTCACAGCTATAGCTTGTGTGATCCTGGGTAATCAAACTGATGCTCTGTTTCAATTTCTCCATTTGCCAAATAGAAATATTGACACTTTCATCACAGAATTAGAATGGAGTTAAAGATTCAAGTGATACAGTGCTCTGAATTGAGAAAGTGCCCAACCATGCCAAATATTGTTATTAGTAGAAGTCTCCATTTTTAAAATAACCACAGTTCTTACAAAGATTAATTTAATATTCTGGAAATTATATATTTTTATAAGGCCACAAAAGGGCTCCTATAATAATGTGGATAGTATTAGAACCCCTCTACCTGTTTGGTATGAATTATTTTCAAAAAGACTAATTAGTTTGAGCTATATGTTATCTCTATATATCCAGCTATTGGGATATAATTTTAATTCTATATTTCCTGTTTTATTTTTTCTTTTGTCTTCCAATAAAAATCAGAAGCTATCAACAATTTCTTTTATGAAATTGATGTTATATTTCCTATAGAGTACATGTTAAATTTGAAGAAGTTTCTCTGTGAAACATGATGAAGATGTCCCTGACTGAACATCCAGGTCATGTGTAGAACAATGAACAGTACTGAATGGGGAAGAAAAGTTGAGTTTTAGGAGAAAGAGTGATGTGTCCACAGGACATAGCAGCCAGGGTGAGTTATTTTGCCCTGAGCTCCTGGCAACTCAATCTAAACCACAACAGATAGTTCAAAGCCAGCTCAACCATCTTTACACAGTAATGGAATAAATTTGTCATCCATTACTGATCCTGTGTTGAAAAAATAGCTTCAGATGTATTTCAGATGTCCTGACATCTTTTGTACAAAACCTTGCTTACTTGGGCAGGCTGTGTTCTTCTGTGTATAAGAAAACAGGATTTGATTTTCAATATAGTCCTTAAAATGTGAGAAAGCAAACAAATACAATTGCATATCCCAATAAGTCTGCCATTGCCAATATTAAATACCTAGTGGAAAGGAAACTCGTGGTTTTCAATACAGTTTGAAAGCACCAGCTTTCAGAAGATAAATACTGCTGTGCACTTTTAAAGTTATTTATCTTTTCCTTAGCTCTGTGTTATAAGGATTTGTTCTGTTTGAAAAACATGCATCAAGGGAGTATATTTTCAGTTCTATGATATGCAGTGTGCTTACCTGCAGGAATACGGGCAAATGGTTGCAGTGGTGCTAGAGGAGGTTTGCACTCACAAGACCAGCAAAAATTCTTGGTTTAAAAAATGTTAACACTGCTACTAGTAGCAACAAAAATCAGACCTTCTTGCTCTTAACTTGGATCAAGGAAAAAATACAGAAGGTGAGAAATACTCAAAGATATTGAATAATTGGTAAAGTCAAATTAGATTTTAAATGTATTGGTTCTTCTGCCTATAAATGCAATGGACCATTTTTTAATCTTATTTGCATTATTACCATGCCAGCTGAAATAAATGATGTTCCCCTTTTTAGTCTATGACATTGTAGTGATGCCATTTCACACATCTAATGGGAGCACATTTTGCTTGAATAAGCCTATTAAAAAAATTCCTTGTTTTTGTTGTACCAATGTATGCTGCGTGTGACAGCACAGCAGGTGGCTGTATCGAGGTGAACTCTAATTAATTCAAATCAAAAAGTGAGAGACCCAGATAACAAGCTCTACAATTAGCAAATTACATCAAGTGCATGCAACTATCTATCAGGAAGTAGCTGCCTGGACATCAGTGGTAAATCCAGCCAGTTCATGACCATAGCAAGCACTTCTCCAAGCTGTAAACCAAAGGGAGCTGCCTTCCTGTTCCTACAATCTCTGTCTAGCCAGACTCTGTGAGCCTTTCTGTCACAGAGGGGTGAGCTGCAACTGGGATGAATAGCCTGGGCTTTGTCCTAAGTTACACTGAAGCGGTGGTCCATGGAGTTGTTGTGACCACCCATTTTATTAGGAAATAAAACAGCAAATAGCGGTAAGATATAAAATGGGTGGTCTTCCTACCTCCTTGTCATTAGAGTGTCCTGAGCTGTACAATGTACTTTTGAGTCTTGCAGACTTACACTTACTTTTAAAAGCTCTGCTGTGAATATTTCACTGTGCTTTTCAAAGTACCTATAAAACATAGGAAGGGCTTAGGGGAAAAAGATTTGCTCCCTTCGTAAATCAAAAGTGAGCAGACAAAGGTCAAAATACCAAAAGCCACAAGAACATTAACACTTAGGATATAAAGATTTCCCAAGAAACTAATGCGTGCTCTTTCCCCAGATAAAGCAGACACCTTATCTTTGGGAGTTTACAAAATGGAGCCAAGCTATACAAGTAACCACTTAACTAAACCAAGGCCTGGATCTTTTAGCAGTCTGCAGTCATTAAAGCTCTCGGAAAGTCTCTCAGGAGCCAATATGCTTGCTTAAGTATATGCTGTAAAAGGTCCCTGAGATTTACAAGGAACTGCTCCATGCTAAGCTAGGCACCATCTGATAAACAAGCAATTTTAGCTTCAGGCTAAACGATGCTCTTTGAGGCTTTGATTTACAATGCTGCAGATGATATATTTGTAGTTCTCGGAGAGGTTCTGCTGTGAACCTGCTGTGATTACTCATCCATGAACTAAGTTAGGGCTCAGATCTTCAACTAGGAGGTCAGAAAATTGTCAGTGGAGCAAGAAATGTTTGATAAGGTTTATTTAGATGCTAGCCACATTAAAAAAATTAAATTAAGGAAACAGGGGTGAACAATTCTTAAGCTTTCTAGGGACCAAGCCTGGGGGGTTTTTGGGTTTGGGTTTCTTTTTTTTTTTTTCGTTGGTAGCCTAATCTTAAGTGTTTTTTGAATGAAAAAGGTATGAAAGTAAGTCCCAAATTGACTTTCTGGACTAATTTTACTTCCATTAGGCTGTCTTTTGAAAAGAGGAGGCACTTAACATCTGAAAAAAGAAAATACTACCTTAGATTTTATGAAATTTCCTGTTATACTTCTCTCTAATATCTAAAAAACAATTTGGAAAGAAACAACACAAGAGAAGTCATATAAACTTCAGAAATTTAAATTGAAAACCCAGATAGCCTTAGAGGAAAGACCAGGAAGGAAAGGATGCAGAACCTAACATTTCAGGAATAAGTGGCTTTCATAATCTTTTCACTGATCCCAGATGTGTGGGCCCAATCCTGTTGGGTGCCTCCTGAAAAGTAGTGAGTAGTCTCTACTGCTATTAAAAGCAGGGATTTTTTAGATATTGGTTTAACTTCGCTGTCAGGAGTACACAATTAATGGATTTTAAAAAAATGTGATTTTAGCCTTGCCGCTACATATATTTGGATTTTTTTTTCCTCCAGGTGAGAACACAGATCAAACATTACTAGAAACAGAGTAAACACAAAATTTTAGTTCAGAAAAAAAATAGTCTTTATTTATTGCTTTTAAATAGAATTTACTTGTTTTGAAATTCTTCTCTGTAGCACTAACTGTTGATCTTACCTAAATAATATGTCACTGGAAAAGCCTGGAAAATGTTTTTTTCTTATCACAAAAGGTGTAGATGAACTTTGAAAGTGTATCTGATTTTTTGCTCATTTTCCTGGTTATTTTCTAGTGTAAACCTCAGACTTTTGAAAACTGTGGATCTGAAGATTTTCCGAGGTGCTTTGCTTTTATAGTCTAATTTGTAAAAAAAATTTTAAACACACAATTTTGTTTCACTTTTAAACCTATCCATTCTTAGCTCCTTTAAATACTTGGTCCATGAAGCCCTCTGCCTTGGAAGTGCAATATGCCCTGAATTCATTCCACTTTGGCTTCTTGCAAAGATTAACTGAATTTATATTGAAGTTTATAAATCATTATGATTTCATAATGCAAAGAAGGCTTTTATCACGTGAACATATGACTGAAAGCAAACAAAACATTGTTTCAGAAAGCCTCTGGGACTCAGCAATTGCAGAAAGGGATGTTGCCAGCTGTACTGGGGGGAAATATGTAACAAGATGTTTTCATTTTTAACAAATACTGTGCAAAGTGTGCATGTGCCAGTCAAGATACTCAGGTAATATAATTTTGTGCTGTATTATATGGCACCAATTAAATTCAGAGAAGTGGCACTTATTTAAATACCAGCAAAAGATTATAGACCGTGTCCAGAAATTGTTTAAAATTGCAATTGCAGTCACATAAATAGCAATAAGTGGAGTTAAGGCTTCAAAACTGCTATCCTTACTTTTTTTTTTAAATTATAAACTACTATCTTTGCTCATTTTCTGCAACTCAGGTTTTTTTAGATCCAAATTTAGAGTATAATATTTTAGCTGGAATCTCTTAGTACAGTCTGTGAACTGACCTATGAACTGAAGAACTAGTGTGTTTGGGGCTTTTTTTGAATGCCAGCTGGTGGATGCCACCCCTTAAGTAAAAGGCAATACCTTGACTTTTCTCCTGCTCACATTCTAGATACAACTAATTAAGTCCTGCGTTTTCTGCAGATATTGCATCTGACATAATCAAAATTGTATAGTGAGCCTGATAATGCAAATATCTTATAGGGAGGATTCTCCCTAATAAGGCTTGAACAACCCCAAGAAAATGACTTTTAATTTCAATTTTTGTTTCAACAACTCAGACATTGGGCATTGGCCGCCTTCCAGAGGGTATGCTTGTGCCATTCCTACTGCCATGAGTGGGACTTGCCAATTTGCAAATGAATGGTGTGTATATATAACTATTAGATATATGAGAAATACAATATCAAGGTTCAATTAGCAACGTAAAAGGTCACTTGAAAGGTGCTTAACTTTTTAAGCAGTACGTAAGAGAAGTACGGGGGTTATTTTCTTGGATTCAAGAGTTTACATAAAATTAAATATGATATCTTTAATGGCAGAAATACTAGTAGAAAAATAAACAACATATAAATCGTGGCTTTTAATATCACAGTTTTTTGTCTATTCCTTTATTAAGAAAGATTCCATGGAAAGTTGTTTTCCAAGAGTATAGTAATTTCCATAGAAGTTTCTACATTAAAAGGTAAAACCAGTGAAAGCTTGCAAAGACATGCTGTCAACACAGAGCTGACCAGGTACAAGCAGAGTTGGAGGTAGGCTTTGTTAACAACTTTGCTGCTCAGCTCAGATTTAAAGCCAGGTGATTCCCAGTCCCTCAGGTCAGGGAACCAGTGATGCCAGCAGGGAGGAGCCAAATTAGGCTGATAGCAGCCACACTGGAGTGGATGGAGGTGAGAGTAGGTCTCAAGCTCTCCTGTGCAGATCAGAGGAGCTCATAATACTTCGTTCAAGCAATGAAAAGAGGCAGAAGTCCTCTGCTTCTTGCCTGCCCCTCTCCTACCATGAGCTCACAGCCGGTGGGTGGGTGGACAGCACCTTGGGCTCTGCTGTCCAACGATCGATCACAGAGTAGGCCCTCTGCCCTCTCTTCAGACACCTGCCCTCTCCACTGGCTGCACGGAGAGGGCATCAGCAGAAATATTTACTTCCCCTTTTATGCTGGACCCATAAACCCATCATGGCTTCTGCCAGGCTGTTTATATTGTTTTTTTCATGACTAAGAGTCTCTCCACCCAATGTCAGAATATTAGAGTGGCAAACCAAGGTGGGCAGTTTTCCCTCTGCTCTGCAATGGGGGCTTTCTGACCCATGGAGCTTGGTCTTTGAGATCGTCTGGCCTCGTTTCAGCTGTCAAGGTCAGATGAATGTGGAATCTGAATCTTCATGAATATCATTATGCCCCAGAATTTCCCCAAATTCTGCATGCTGGGACCTTTTCAGATCCTTTGCAAGGCTACTCATCTTGAAAAATAAAATAAATTGGTAAATCTCTATGCCAATTGCAGAAGATAGAATCTAGGCAGCTCACAAAAATGTGAAAATATGCAAAGTAAACAGATTGTTTCTGACAGTAACAACCCTGCGATTGCATAAAGCATCATCAAATTGCAACATGCACGTATTAAGCTTTGAGAACAACTGAATTCACAGTGACACACATCTCAGCTCTTGAATTCATTATCACACCTGCTCAGCTTGGAAATTTGCAGTATTGTACCTTGTTCTATAAGGTGGCCTCCAAAGGAGCACTGTATTATCAATGTAATCTCATTTGCGTTCAATTTTATGAATTTCTTTGTGAGCTATATGGAGAATTGTAGCGAGGGCAGGGCAAAAGGGTGCCAAATAGAGTTAAATATATGCAAACTCTTCTTTGGGTGCTGCCTTCTGGAAAGATGCCCATAGCAGGCCCATAAGTGCTCCTGAAAGAAGACTGTGAAGGGGCAAGGTGCTGCAGTGCCACCAAATCACGCTATAACTCCGGCTGTAGAGAGCCCAGCTGAGCTGATCCGTGTGTGCGTATCCCTGTGTGATTTATAAGAGTTAGCTTTGTTATGTAGAAGTTCCTAGGAAAAAAAGCAAAACCAAACCTTAACATCTAATTCATTGGGCAAATGATAGTAATTAAACACCATAAAACAAGGTTTTTAAAACATAAGATGTAAATACTTCTAGGCATATCAGCTGGGCTGCCAGCTCCCTAATGAGCACACTTTCATCCAAATACAAAGAAATACAGACTTCATGATGGTGCTACAGTCTTGACCCTGGACAGTATGCTGGGGATTCCTTAAATCAACGTGTTAATGGATACTATTGCAGGATTTTTAATAGGCTAATATATTAACATGCTGCAGAATTTAAAAGTATTTTTAATTGCTGTGACTTCTCTTAGTTCTGACAGATAGACTATTAAAGTGTTTTTCCACTATTCTAAAAAAACATATATATGCAGACTACTACTTGATGCTTGTCAGTAGAAGCCATTAATGTGTACATAAATAATTTTTTGTCTTTTCCAGAAGTAGTTATTACTGTTATGGTTAGAATGTGAGAGGTCTCTTGTAATAGTATTTATTTAAAGTCAGAATTAAAGTTATGTTGTGATGCAATATACATTCTTTATAAAACAAATGTGCTCTGAAGCAGCACACGATTTATTGTGTATTTATCTCTCCTTGATTTTATGTAATTGATACTTGAAGATGAGACAGATTATATATTTATGAAAAATATGTTAAGCTGTTAAAAGTTTTCATTTTTGTTTGTTAAGGTTCACTCTAATGTATTTATTTACCCATTTCATGTCTTTATTTCTCACAGATCTACTACAGTAACATTTTCCAATAAGAAAACTATTTCCTTTCATGAATGGCTCCATGCTATTACAGTAAACAGCTGCAGCTGACAGACATATTTCTGCAGTGCAAGGTCTTTCAAGGTCTTGCAGAAGCAGTTGGACACAGAGAAGTCATGGCAGCCACCTCCTGGAGGGGACACTGGAGTGCATTGTGCTCTTGCCCCACAGAAACGTATGTGAGCAGGATGGTGTTTGAAAGCAGTCCCCTTCTGTTGGTAAAACAAAAAGCTGATGGCAAAACACTCCCTGCTGCTCTTCCACTTTTTAACACATTTACAGATGTGGAAACTAGTGTACAAATTAAAAATTCCAACAAATTAGAAAAAAAAGAGAAAAGTTTTGAAGACTTCTCATGTTGATTGCGGTGAAGAATGTTGCAGTGCTACTGAGTTTCACATTTTCAGTGCAATTGTCCTGCCAAAGTGCCTTTTCATTAAGGAATGTTTTGGTTAGTTGTTCCAGCTCTGTTTTTTTACACAGAACAGAATGGTTGGAGAATCTTGGCAATAAGGACTTTGGAGTCAGAAGACTTTCCTGGGAGCAAGCTATAACAAGGTGAGCTATAATGATATTTTATTTCTATTGTAGCCACAGAAAAGTATATCCTAGAATCGTAGAATATCCTGAGTTGCAAGGGACCCAAAAGAATCATCCAAGCCCAAGTACTGGTCCTGCACAGGACCACCTGTTGTTATGAAGATATTGTATTTCTGTCGTGGTCACAGAAAACTATGTCAGGAGAGTAAAATATCCCCTTCTCTATCCAGACTGTAGCAGCACTACCAATCACATATCAATCATTACAAATTCAGTATTGTAACCCAGAGATAACTCAGCAATGAGATAAGGGTTTTTTAAAAACTTTGTTTAAAGGCAGAATCTTACTGTTTAAAAAGTGAACTCTGAGGGAACAGCAAACTTCTCTCAGCTAAAGAAAAGTACACTGCACAGAAGTTGCCAACGACATGATTGTCACTAATAACACACAATCCACCCTGACAATTTTTCTGTTTTCTTCCTTTTTTCACTCTTAGAGCAGATCCAAGTATTATCAGTTTTTGACAAACAGTTTTTTTCATACCTGCTTTCTGTTCAGAATGCTAGTAAAGTTTGAGTTTTTTTTCTGTAAACCAAGTATCTCCATTTTCAGTCATAAAAGGAGAGAAGCAGAACACATACAGAAAATTTCCCCTTTAATTCCCTGCTATAAGAAAACATGCCTGCCTCCACACAACCCTGTACCAGTTTCAAAATGTAAAATGTTTTTGGACCATGTTGTTAAGTAGGTCTGTATTTTGTATTCATAGGGATAGTAGCACTGTCTCAGACAAGGAAGAGCACTGTTCTCTCTTCTTTCCTCTTTCCTCGCTATCACTCCAGTCTCCCAGTCCAGTGTGATGTCTGGAATACTTCACCCAGATATTTAACAAGGCTGATCTTTCTGCCTCAGGACTGTAAGCAAGACGAAGAGTGCTACACTACTTCAAGATCTCCTCATAAAACTTCCAGCTACAGTCAGATTTGGAGAAATAGAAGCTAACCCTGGCTTCTGTGGTCCTCACTGCAACCTAAAGGCTCTCAATAGCTCCTGAAAGAATGATCTTGTGCACAGTTCTTGCCTGGTCACAGCTCATTATCACACACTAGTGTTGATCAACTCTTCTTACCATTAACAGTAGGCAAATAAAAAGATCCAAATATATTTCAGTAAGTATCAGTGAGTATAATCAGAGTCTGTTCTCTTTTGTCACTAATTTTACATTATATATATCACCAACTCTGTCTGTCAATAAATAGATATTGCCACAAATGTGCCTAATATTTTTGTATTGAGATACATTTTCAGATAAACATGTAAGACCATTTGGATATCCACAGACCAACAGAACTTGCATTTATTACAGCATTTTTGTTCCTATGAGAATTTAAGAGGCTCTTTTTTCGTTGTATTCAGTGCTCTCACATCATCTGTGGTGATCTGTTTTAATCATTGATTTAAATGATTATCAGCAATAATTGCATTTCTGAAGCAACAACACTTCAGTAAAAAGACAAATATTACTCAAAAAGGATGCAGCACAACATGGACACTACTTCAAGACTATTCCTTCCCACAGAAATACTTCTTTAAGCTTTGGGCCAACACTGATCTCAGAGTACTATAGGTATTCTATAGTGTAACCAGGTTAAATTTGCCATTTAGCCCCCCTTGGTATCACTTTAGAAGTAAATGTACACCTATACAGCGTCAGGCAAGCTTTATTGTACTCAATGAGTCACTCATTTCCACCAAAGGGTGGTATGCTAGAAGAGAAGGGGGTTGGCATGGCTGCTAAACATGCTTGGTGCTAAGCAAAGCCCCAGCAGGTCGGGGAAGTGGCCACAGGTGTGGGCAGGGAGGCTCCTCAGCCTGAAGGGGAGGTGGGAGAGCAGCTGAGTGTGTGGCAGGGCAGCTGAGGCAGCTGTGCTGGGTTATCCTAATCAGGAGCCATATAAGAGCTAGGGAGGAGCAAGGCAATTAGTCTGTTCTTGCTTGGTTTGGGATTGCTCAGGGTGTGATGGGACTGTGTCTCTGTGCTGGTTTCCAGGTATTTGCTTGTCTTCCAGTTTGATTCTTTTTTTTCATACGTTTGCTATGTTAGTGGTTATGAGGGGTGCTTTGCTAAGAACTTTTCTTTGGTTTTAGAATGGGGACTAGGGCTTAATCTCTGTAGGACTTGAGAGGCTGTGTCTCTCTGGAGCTGCTGGAAGAAGAATCTGTGCTTCTTCTCTTTAGGAGATATCTAGATTGGTTTTCTGTCTTGAGCACCTTGTAATTTATAGAATCACAGAATGGTTTGGGTTGGAAGGGATCTTAACCATTACCTAGTTCCAATCACCCTGCCTTGGTCAGGGATGCCTTCCACTTTAGACTATGTTGCCTGGAGCCACATCCAGCCTGGTCTTGAACACTTCCAGGAATGGGGCAGCCACAGCTCCTCTGGGCAACCTGTTTCAGTGCCTTACCACTCTGGTAGTAAAGAATTTCTTTCTAATATTTAATTTAAACTTATGCTATTTCCCTTTGAACCTATTACCTCTTGTTCTGTCCCTTCATACCTTTGTAAAAAATCACCTGTCCAGCTTTTTTGTAAGCCCCTTAGGTGTTGAAAGGTGCTCTAAGGTCTTCCCAAAGCCTTCTCATCTATAGGCTGAACAGCCCCTCTCGGCCTGTCTGTAATTGTTGCTTTGTAGTGTAGTTCTTTAAAGTTGATTGTGTGCTACTGTGTGGGAACCAAGTGCAGCATTGCTGGGAAATTATCAATTCATCTGGAATTAAACTAGTATTTCTGTCTTGCTCTGTGTAATCCCATTGTGACTCTGATACTTTCATTGTAGAGATAAGACCATTTCTCAAAGTGTTGCTTGTAAGCCAAAGAAATTAAGATAAGATTTGGCTGACAATTGCTTAATAAAGAAATCTTGGTGCAACTGTGTGAAACAGGACTATCTCTGAGGGAACCAACACAGCTGCTCTAAATAATGGTCACCAGAAGTCCCACGTGTTTTCTTGCCAGTTTAAGTTCACTGGCTTCTTTAGGTCCATTTATAAATTACTCAGGACTGAAACTCTCCTTTTGTAGCTATGTCTGTGTCTCTTATTTCAAAGCAGGCAGGCAGTTCATCTTAAAGTGGAAGGCCTGTGTGTCCTTTTTTTTCCCCATCATTGTATGCTGCTGTTACTTTGAATAATTTTTTTTTTTTTTAATACCTAGCAGAAAGAGTCATGGAGAAGGAAAATGAGAAGCTCTGTTGGGTGACATAAAACTCACATCCGGCCACCAGGATAAACTAATGGGGTGAGTAACATATTCTTAATTCTTCTACCTTGTATTTAGTTAGATGTTCTGCCATTTATGAATAAATAATTAAAAAAATACTGTCTCAAGGAAACTCTTCTGATATTTATTGTTCAATGACTATGGAACTTTATAATCATGTTCTTTTAAAATACAAAAGCCAAGTTAAAAATGCCGTTCTGCAAAGGCATTTGATTTCACCAATGAAAACAATTTGGTCCTCTGAAAGGGGGGAAAAAACTTGAAAATGAAGAAGGTAGCAGAGTGGAAAATATGCGGACAATAAAGAGCTAGGTAGGAAAAGAAAATGAACTGAACAGAAAACGAGAAAGAAATGAACACAAACAGCCACGAAAAGAACATTTATTGAGTAACTGGAGGAAGTCAAAGCTTTAAAGAAGAGATAGAAAAGTAGGAAATGAGATGGGAGTTGTGGTCACTTTTCTTCTCCTCCTGTCCAGGCATGGGAGGTCTGCAGCGAGACCACAAGCTCTGCATGCAGTGGTGTGGCCTGACTGTCCCATTGCCTATTTCTGTGCCTCTCCTCTGAGCGGTCTTGTCCTTTTCGCACTGACCTGGTGTTTCATTTGTGTGAATGTCTGCAGGAGGCTGGGGGGAGCACCTGGCAAGGTAGGCTTTCACCCTGCCCTGCACTCCTTTGTTCCTCTTGGGCTCCAGAGTTTTAAAGAGTGAGTAAAAATCAGAAGGAAAATGAAAACAAGAGGTGTCTGAACTATTACTGTAAACAAAGGCTCAATATGTTTGGGAAGTTCTGGATTTTCCCTGTAGTAAACTCAGATGGTAGAAATGAAAGCTGTGACTGGGTTCTACTCTCTTTTAAGGTGTACTAAATTTGGGGTTTGGAAAGGCTTTTCCTTCTCTGCACTGCTCAAGTGATGGGAATGGGCTCTGCTTGAAGGTTATCAATTGTGGAGGTTTTGTGTTGTGGTGTTTTTGGTTTTGTGTTTTTTTTTTTTTTTTTAATTGAAACTGTAGAGAGTTGTGCAATGGGTATCTAAAGAAAAAACTTGGTTTTGCTGATTGATGCATGCTAGAGTGAAGATGGGGAAACAATAAGAAGCAGTATTTCCAGAATATCTGGGGAAATTAGATTAATTTCTACTGGAAATAATGGACACTGCAAGACTGAGTGCAGCCTCGTCTTTTGACCTTCATTCTCATAACATTTCTGTTTTGTCAGGACTGTAGAAGTATTTACTTATGGAAAAGTAAAGACTTTTTTTTTGTTTTTAATGTGCTTAAAGACCAAGTAAATCCACTGTTCCTCGTTTCAAATGAAAAAAAAAAATGCTTAGTACTGCTTTGGAATACTTTTTTCTTGGAGAGAAGAGGATTTAATTGCTGATTTTTGAATATATTTTGCTAATTTTTTCAAGGATTTGATTATCCTGGCGGCAGTCAGTTCGCTCAGTTTGCTTAACAGTATGAAGGCAGGTTGTACTCTTCAAAAGAGTGAGACAAGTATATGCCTTTTCCACTTCTTATTAATTAGTTTATATTGATTGTTCGATATGAATTCAGTAGAGGATGTGATGCTATTTTAATACTGGAAGCTCTGCTAGGGTTGCTGTTTGATTTTCTTTTATTTCCTCTAATGAATAATCTTAGAAGAAGCTTAAATAATGCCAAGAAAAAGGTTTGAGTCTTGGACTCTCAACCTGGGGAACAGTAGTCAGGAAAAACAGGATCAAGTTCTCAGTGTGAACCTTAGATACACATTTTTTAAAAATAGGTCTCAGTTCCCTATTCTTTTCTTGAGAAGTTTTATCAACAAGAGATGCCTTAAACTCTGTGCTCCTTTCCAGTTAATTCTACCCCTGGCAAAGTCAGGGGAAGTTTACACATCGGTTACAAAACTTCAAAATTGACCTGTATGTAAGTCCTTGCTTCCAGTCGGTGATCTACCACTTTGTGGTGAATTTAGGGTGATAATGCCTAAAGCAGTTTAGATGTTTACCCCTACATTTATTTTGCACCCAAAGTGTTTTGCTGTCTTAAAAGAATGAGGTAGGGAAGCTCCAGAAGAAATGTAGGGAATCATACATGTCTTTCATAGGTTGGGGAAGGTGTAGTGGGTGGCTGGAGTTCTGTGGAGAAAGGGTTCAAGCTGGACACCTCTGTCCCTTGAATCTCACAGCTGGATACCATGTTATACGGTCAGGACATAAGTTATTCACTCAGCTTGGGTTCTGCTGGGAACTGGAGTCAGTTCTTTTGCTAAGTTTCAAGTGATTGATATTAATGATAGGACTTGGTAACACTGAGCTGAGGTTAATGCTCCAAACCACTTGCCATTTCAAGTATGTGGAACTGCAAGTATCGCCTTGACAGTATTGATGAAGGAGGGACTCCTTTTCAGGTATTTGATGTGAAATTATGTTAACTTAAAGAAGTTAGTAGAGTTTTAGGTTTTATCAAGTACTGAAGTACTATTAGACATTAATTTCTTTCTTGAACAACAAGCAAAGTATTGAGAATATGTAGTGGAAATCAGTGTGTTTTGTTTTTAGGTGATGGTTGAATTTCTTTTGTCACAGAGCAGAAGTGTCTTGGAGGTTAAGAATGTATGCCTTGGAAAAAAGTTTAGACAATCTTCCTTACAGCTTTGTGTAGAGCGATTTTTCAGTTTTAGATAGGTGTTTTTCAAGCAGCTACAGATCCATCATATGGTATGATTCAATATATTTTAGTGAGTTGTAATGTATAATCAGTCATATTTCAGATTACTTGCATCATTAAATTAGTAAAAATGCATACACATTGCACTTTAAGCTATTTTAAAATAGCAAGGTGCAGTAATGAACCAAGCTAGTCTCTTCTATTACTTGCCTTACTAGAGTAATAATGTGCAGCTCTTGTTTTGCAGTATGGTAGCAAACACTTTTTGACATGTAAATTCACTCATGTTCTGCATGCTTCTATTGATTTTACAAAACAGAATTGGTTTGTTTGACGTACCTTACTTTGATTTTTTTTTTTCCTGAGGAAATCAATATGATAAAGTAATTCTTCCCCGCTACCCTCTTCTTCACTACGCTCTTCTGAGAACAGTCAGAAAATGTCTTTCCTTCAATTATTTCAGACTCGTTTGCATTAAATCCTTTCAAAGAGACCCACGTAAATGTGCTACTTTAATAAGGATGACTTCCTGTGATATAAACTAAATAAAATTTTACATTTAAGGTGAGTAAGAACCAGTTATGGAGAAAATTGTTCAATATATGTTCCATCCTAATTTTGTTTTCCATGCAAATCCTGCTCCAGTTCTAAAGTAGGATAGGAGTTTGATGATACAGTATGCATAATTCATGCTTTTGGCCTTCTGTCTGCCCTTCTTTTTCTGGAATCCTACATATTTAGATTAAGTAAACTTATTCTTGTCTTCTATCAATACAGTTTGTTTTCAAGCAATATAATGCAACACACAACATTGCAGCTGGAGAGAGGGAGACAGCTGGAGCCTTTCTTTGCAGAATAAGCTGTTTTCTCACACAAAGTGCATAGGTCCCTGTATCATTTTGGATATAATCTATTGATGACTTTCCAGAAAGAATGGGATACTTTGTACTACCCTGACAGCGTTAAAGGAGTATTTCTGTATTAATTCAGTGACAGCAATGAAAGTAGTAGTGACTAGACTGCACTGTGTACGAAACACTGTTTTGCTACTCATTGTATGTGGTCTGATCCAGAGCCCACTGTGTGCTTTGAGTCCTTCCATTCTCTGCAGTGTTATGTATTATCATTACTGTAAAAGTCTTTGTAAGTATATTTTTGATTTTAAGTCTCATAGACCCTCAAGACAGTAGTTTATATAGTTCAGGGACATGTTAGTCTAAAATTCAGCAGGTCAAATATGGTTTGCCAAATGAAAAGTAGCAAAATTTGACATTGGCAAGTGTTTCCAAATGGCATTCTTATTTTTTTGTAATCTTTGAGTGATCTGGAGTCATAGTCATGGGTTGAACTCAGCATCAGATATTACTGTTAAAATCAATAAAATCAAATGTGGCCATGTGAGATGGTACCATACTAATGAAAAGTAGTTGACTTTAAATGTGAAATAAATAAATTTTTACCGTTAAACTGCCCTTTTGATAACTGAGCCTGAGTATTTATTGCTTCAAGAACAATACATTGTATAGAGACCAAGATAAAAAATGGACTCTTGGTTTTGGGAATTCAAATGTTGACCTTCATTTTAGATTCAATTGTTAATAATGTTCAAACTTTTCAGCAAATTTACGAATTGAACCCTTTTTTAGAAAAAATACTATTATAGTTGCCATTTTTAATAATATTTTTGAAGCAAACTATTCCACATTTTTCACAAGGGAAATAATTCATTAAATGTCAAAAAACTTATTTCAGTCACTTAATCTTTTTCCAGTGTAATTTTGTGATATCACGATGAATTAAATTAATGCCTTTTTAGCCTAGAGGTTTTTTTTTTTTTTTAGTTGGGAGGAACTTTGCAGAACTTCCAAATTGATCCCTTATACCTTTTGAAATGGCAGAATTGAGTAGGATTCCCATGTAATATTGCCAATCTGGAATCTAAAGATGAAAATAATGTCATCCCAGTCAGGAAATTAAAAATCAATATATTTAATTTAAATTGGTCTTTTAAGTCTTTCAGGTGCTTTTTGTGGCTATTATTTTTATCCTTCAACAAAATAATAAAATTATAAGTTGAGAATAATAGCAACAGCAATGAATTATCACAAAATGTTTCCATACTAAATCTTTAGGAAAAACACCAAACTACTCATGAAATTGAATGTTTGAAATCCTGCTAGGGAATAGTTCAGATTCTTCCATGTGTTTACTGTGGGATGGGGATCTGCTGGCTGTTCTGGCTGACTGCGGTGTCTGCTTAAAGTACTGGGGCTGAGCTTCACTGCTGGATTTGAGCTTGTGTGTAGATGCACGTGAAAGGTGTTCTTCCAAATGCTTCTCCAAATGTGTCATAGTTTGCCTCCTGTTCAAATCCAACCTTATAGAAAGAAAATTAAAATCAAGCAGTATTCCTGAACTTATAAATAAAAACTTTTTTCCCGCCCCTAGATACTGTAGCTGCTATGAGTCTTAGATGCTGCAGTTTGGGAATGGAAAATGGCTGGGGAGAGGCTTAAATGTGGAATTTCCCTTCATCCTTCTGAAAATACTTGCTGAAAGACAGGAATTGGTCCCTGATGGTTAATTCACTGTCACAGACAACACAAGCCCATCCTTCCCAAACTGTTTTTATTTACCCATACTATTACTTGGAAAGAATAACACTGTGAATGTTTCTTTCATTAAAGGTCCACTGCTTTGGTATAGATCCAAAGTCTATGAATGTATCATAAGTTCCTATGTATAAGTGCTGATTATTGTCTTGTCTGAAGTTACTTAACTGTCCCAGAAAGTGCAATAATCGTTTAGCATTGGAACTGCATCAACTGTTCTGATGTGTTATATATTGCAGCTGTTTATTTTAGGCCCTAAGGTCCAAATTTCTGGCATTATCCTCTGCTATGTAACCCTTCCCTACTGAGGTCAGGATTGTGGCTGTGGACTTCTCATGGGCTCTGAATTCCATGAACTAGATTGTGCCTCTGCTTCCTGGTACCTAGTGTGTTTTTCCTATCAGATGATTTTTTTTCCCTCCGTAATAGAAATCCAATAGGCATGGAGAACCTTAAGAATATAAAAGGTATTGTTTATACAATTCTTCTCAGAGATACTGCCTTCATCAAAAATGTCTGTAGTAAATGTAGCCAAAGTAGCACTGAGAAAAGGCAAAAGTGATAGGTGACTAAATCATGGTGAGTGTGCACTGCAAAACTGCTAATAAATATAATTTGTAAATGCCATCACAGTGTGAATATCAAAATCTAGATTTTTCCATGAATTTGTGTTTTCAAAAATATCTTCATTAATATTTCAGGCTCTTCCCTTCAGCGTTATACCTCTAATCAGAAAGCAAAATAGGCAGATCAGGTGAGATCTTAAAAAGGGGAAGAGAAACTTTTGGTTTTGTGTGGAAACAATTAGAGACTGTAAATGGAGTAAGAATTTCCCTCATCAATCAAAGATATGTGTTGAAGAAGCTTGTTCTTCGCAGCAGGAGGGGAAGAGAGCTGGAACAGTGTGTATGTGTGCCTCTGCAATATAGGTTAACATTTACAGTTATGATTGCCACTGTGAAAAACCTTTTGTTTTATGATCCTAAACTGCACATTTGAGTACTGCAGCAATGCAGAAAGAAGGCATCAGCCATAATCAAATAAAAACAAATATATTTTTAGTTAAGAAAAATGCTCGAAGGCTGAATTTCTTGCTCTGTAGTAGCGTGAGCTTTTAACATGCCACTTACCAGTAATACCAGGATCTGCCTTTAGTGGTTTACCAAACTGTGAAAGTAACTGTGTGAAAAGCACTGAGGTGCTTAGTACAAACTCTAGCATGTGAAAGATCTCCCATAATTTTAAAATAATTTTGTACCTAATTTGAAAATCTAGTTGTAATACAACAAAAGCAAGAGCTGAAAGTAACTGTGCCATGAGATGACCTTGTTCATATCCATAGAATTCCCATTTAAACCTTTTGAAAATTACTTAGTTGATTATAGCTCTGTATTTGCTCTGACTTTGGACACACTGTACCACTGTTATGTGTCTCATTAAAAATAAAGTAGAATCCATTTATAACATTTCAGGATGACTTTTGCTGGAGATGCTAGACCTTTTGTGGGCTTTAGTTTTCTCAGGAGTAGCACTATTCCTAAACTGCAGGATTGAGCTGGAAAATGCTCAACAAAATGCAAGCAATGCAGAAATATTTTTTATAAATGCCTCTAGACAGTTTAAATTGTTAAAATTAGATACATTGGATAGATGATTGAAGAACCTTAAAGTCAAAATGCTTTCTGAACCTTTTGCCATGTTGCTCATCTTTACTTCCTTTTGTCCTTCTGCTCCCCCCTACTTCTCCCAAGTTGTTCTCCCTTGGTGTGTTTGTGAAGTTGCTGCTCCCTGCAGAGGTGACAGGCTCTGCACCTTGGTCTGGTATGTTCCCTTAGTTTCTCCCAGCTTGAACCATAACTCATTCTTCAATAAGCTTCAATTTTATTGTTTTCTTTATTACTGCATTCATAACTTCTTAGTGCTAAAGCCGTGAGTAAAACTGCATCCTGTGTGTTCTTTACTGACCAAGATAAATTTTTAAATAAGACTGTCCGACACACAAACTGTGAGGTTTACTGGGAGCTTCATATGCAGGATACACAGCACCTGCAAATGATTATTACTAACCCAAATATAATTTAAAAATAATTAAATTTGAGAATCAGAAGCAGATCTATCTATCCGCTTAGGATCCTTGAGCATATACCCCTGACTGGACCTCACTGCATTGGCTGCTTAGGGAGGTTTTTAAAAGCCTTTCTCCAGCATAAGTTCTTGGGCCACCTCTATTGTTTCATGCCTTTTGGTGGGAGTGTTGATGTCCTTCCAGTTGCTTGTTTGGACTGTGTGTGAGGCAGCAGCAAGGCAGTGGCAGAAGCTGGATACTTTCTTGCTTTCTAAGCAGACATCATGTGTTAAGGGGTGGGTTGACCACCACAGAGAACAGTTTTCTTGGTCCCAGTTAGAGGACTAAGGGCAGAAGAAGCATTGCACCCAGATGTTGGACTTGCAGTAGAGTGAGCAGAAACCTGGCTACCTCTGGCATATTATTCTGGAATATAAACTGTGCTCAACTGGTAGACTTACTTGATGACTCTGTATTGTATCTGTTTTGCATCTTGCAAGGGTTTTTATTTCCCTTCAAGTACTTTATTCTTCACTCCTTGAGTTCAGCAGCATGTCTCCTTACATAGAAATCACTGTCATAATTTGACATGCTTACTGAATTTAGTACTTTGTAAAGGCAATAATCCTAAGTATGAATAAAAAAATCAGCATTCCAGGCAGTAATAGAAGCAATTCTTCTATTTCTAATATACTGTAGCATTTTCAAAGGTTAAAAAAATTTTTCAGTTTGTCTTTTGAATGATAGGTCTCTTCAGCCAACTGCTTCTTTGACATTCAAATGACATCCTGTGTTGCACATTGATAATTTAAAATATGAAATGTGTTGCAAAGGAAAGAATGGAAATTGGATTTGAAGATAAATATATAGCTCTTAAGATAAAATTAGCAAGGAGTAAAGCACATATGCCTAGTCTTTATATTTACTTAGTACATACACAACTAGGAATGAATATATTATCTTGTATATATTCTCATACATAAAATGGAGACCACAAGTATTAGGCACTCTACATATGAAATGATTGACAATTTTAAGTCAGTGGGAATGTTGTGTAAAAAAGTATTCAATTTAGCCTCAGAGACCAAGACTGTGTTATACTTGCACATGGTGGAGATGGCCCTTGATGACTTGTAGAATAAGTTCTTCACAGTTATGCCTGTCATCTCTACTTATGTAAAATTCCATTTGCAAGCTCTATATTGCAAATTTCTGCTGGCTTAGCAATATTGTCTAGTGATATATATGTTTTGGATACATTTTATTGAGGCTTGAACTTATTTTGGTATAGATAGAATTAAAAGAGTACGTAGCTGTGATTATAATATATATATTTTGCTTTGGCAAAAGCTGGGAGGCTATGTTGTATTATCCCATGTTATACTTCTCAGATGTAGACTCAATTTTTTACATCCATGCCATTGAGTGAAGGTTGGGTGATGGATCCCTAGGAGAGCTCAGTGGGTAGTGACTTTGGTGGCAGTTGCATGAGACAAAACAGACTTCTGTGCCTCAATGCTGCTGCCAAGGATGTTCCAGCCCCATTCCCTCTCCTTTCTCACAGCCTTATGCTGGCACAGGCACTGTTGACCTGGCAGCAGCTCTAGCAGCACTGAGCTGCCCTGTGAGTCAGTGGGTGCTGAAGTCTCCAGATCTGGAGGGAGTTTGAATAGAAGGACCTGGGCAGTCACAGGGTGGTGCAGGTGAAGGAGTGGGACTGCTTGAGGCAGGAGCAGAAGGGAAGAAGTTGTTTCTCTCCCTGCTTTTGTGCCAAGGAACTTGTAGGTCAACTGTCTTGGAAACTGCAGAGTAGCTGGGGTATTTGGTGGCATTTAAAGAACTGGTTCAAGTATTTATTTTTTCTTTCCTTCTGCTCTCCACCCCTGCTTGCCTAGAGCTGCCTGTTACCTGTTTATAAAAAGCAATTAGAAAACTTGTACATTCATGCAAAATTTGGCTTTCAGATTTGCACGTATTTACATGGTTATACCAGTTTGTGATTTTAATGTATCTGTATGAAGGACAGAAGGACTTGGTTTTATATTCTTGGTATCCATTTTTATCCTCAAAGTATTATTGTTCAGTCCTTTTTATCTGATCAGTTGTTCTTTTCCTGCATGTAAAAGTTCAAAAGTAGCTGAGCTTTAACAGCCATTTTTCTTTTTCTCCATTTTTTTACTTTAAGTAGTTCAGCCATAGGTTCTGTTAGAATAATCTGTGAGCTCCTGGAGCGATAAAGAGAGTAAAAATCTATTCTTGGAGATGCGTTTGCTTTTCTCGATCTACCTTGTCTTTTTGCCTATAGTATTTTGTCTGTAGTTATTAATTATAGTCAGGGCAACATTTTCAATGATTAATTGACTACTTCTTAAAACAATAAGGCTGCTTAATAAGCAAAACACAGTGGAAACTTCTATTTTTGTGAGACCTTCTTTCTAAGAAAGTTCCTATACATACTAGCAATTTTGGCCCTAAATACGAGGGGAAAATTTTCTCATGGATATGTGATGCTTAGAGCAATAAACTGCTTGCTTGAAAGAGGTCCCCACTCCAGTCTTAACACATTTATTGCTTTAGGTCTTGATTAAAACTTAAGCTTACTGGTATTCTTTAAACAGAAAGGGGGAAAAAAACAGAGTTGGACTCAGTAGCACTTGGGAGAAGGAGGTAAGAATTACAGCCTTGTGTGACAACTGCCTTCACAAGACCCTAGAAAAGAATCATAAACTTCAGATGGAAGGAGGATGTGATTAAGCCAATTCCCTTCTTAATTTCTCCATGGGATTGAGTTCAAACTACTGAATTAATGTGCAGCCCCTGTGCAGGTGTCTGTCCGTCTCCAAGTTGTGGTGTGCTCCAGATGCTTTTTGAATACTACTGACTTTCACTGTTTGTGTAAGAGATTAGCCATATTCTCACAATTTATATAAAACTTGGACTTTTCAGGTGTCTAACTATACCATCAAGATACTGTTAATATTTTCAAGATACTACAAAGACTTTGCAAATCCACTCCGATGGGTAAGGTTAAATGGACTGCAAGTAGTGCTGACTTCAAGCTGAAGCCTGGCAAGGTGAACTAAGTCAGGCTTCTCCCTTGCCACCTGACTGTATGCCTTGTCCATGGATGGACCGTATGCTTTGTCCATGTGATGGACCAACAGTACAAATGTCTCTTGCTAGCTGAAGGGAGACTTCTGCAGTTCTGGAGGGATTATGATCCTACCCACTCTTTCCAAAATTAAGTCCCTAAAGTGGCTGACATACATATAGCCTACTTTTCCCTGGAGTGCTTCTTAGTCTTTCATTTTCAGTTTCTGAATTTTTTACCTATTTTATCTCCCTTTATCTTTTTTCCCCTGCATAACTTATTTTACCATCTTCCTTCTACTTCCACATCTTTTATCTGGGATGCAAATGCAATAATACTTTGATGTGATGTTGTGAGTATTGGAAATCAGGCAAAACAAGTTTGATCCCCACGCTTTCGCTGTTACTCCTTGTGATAACACTGGTTTTGAGGTGAAGCCTTAATGACATCTAGCATGTCCTTGACCCATCTTGCATCATTGCTTTTCTTCTGAGTTTGGAAGGGTGCAATCTAAAAGGGCTGTGAGGTTTGTATTGATAGAATATTTGAAGTGTCTCCAACACAGTTAATAGCAGACATTATGCCACCTGTAAGCCTGTATGTCATCTATAATGAATCTCTTTGTAATATGGAAAATGAAGGCACTAAGCATCTTGCATATTGGCTGACCTACATCTTTCTCCACTATTGGAGCTGACAAGTCTCTCCCAGGAACGTGACAGGAGACATCATTTGTTTTCTGGAGTGCTTCTTGTAGCTTCTCTGGATCTTGTCTTACTACTGTGCAAACACAAAACACAAAGAGCCTGATAGAATTCTTTAGAAGTCTAATCAGAGATTAAACCAATCAAACTTGATACACTTTCATAGCCCCTAGTGGAGTAGAGCTTCCCTTGGAAAGCCTTAGCATAAAACCCCACCACAACAAAAGCGGATCTGGCTTGACAGGAATAAGTGTTTCTGTGGGTCTCTAACCATAACCCAGACAACTCTGTTAAATACTTCAAGGAAGAAAAATTGGAAATGTATTAAGATTAGTGCAGTCACTTGGTTTGAATGCATGAAAGAAAAAAAAATGGAATCACTTGAGTTTTCTGATACTTTGGTGAACCACCCTAATTCAGCTGGTTTACTGGGAAGCTCTGTAAACACAATAACAAACATTTATGTCCTCTTTCACTGGCAGGATGAAACTTTTGTAGAGGATTAAAATAAATGACAAGTTGCAACACCAGGCAGTAATTCCTCTCCCAGGATTGTACTTGGCACCATTTATGACTGGTTTCTGAAACTAATCAAAGTGTAGTGAACAACCAAAATATTCTTAGAGCTGTATCTTTAGCTTTGTGTCTGTAAACTTTCAGGTCATCTATAATATATTGTAGATTACACTCCTTATCAATAAAATTGACTTAAGCATCTTAAATCAAAGCCACAATTAGACTAAAATTGGCATTGCTAATATATGTTAGTAATAGGATGGAAACCTCATTTTGTGAAACAATAATTGTTTGTAATAGTTTACAAATTAAACTTTTAGAGTGTTATAATTGGCCTAATAATGTACTGTTGTTAATGACTGAAGCAAGCCAAGTTGATCTATTGTTAGGCAATAAAGCTCTTGGAAACAAATGGTGACAATAAATCAGAGTTCTGTGAGCTTTTTTTAAGTTAAAGCCAGAGAATAGTTCCTTTGAAAGGAATCTTAGAGAATATCATTAAAAGAGCTTTGTAGATATGATTTAGAGGATGGCTGTGTCAAGCTTTCTGCTGAGCATAGCAAAAACAGGTGACATATCTAGAATTTTTCTTAAAGTTCTGTATATTGTGGGAAACTTCAGTTTAGTGAAAGCAGTACACTAATTGTAAATTACAGAAATACTTTAATGTTTTAACTGATGCTGTATGGTGATTACTACAATTTTTGAGGGGGATTGGGGTTAAATATATTAAATGAATGATCTTATTTAATGATGAAAAAAAATACAAGGAGATCCTTTTATTTAGATATTCTGCAGAAAACTGTTACTGGACTTATCACTCAATATTGTTACACTTCAGAGTTCCCGTGTCTGACATGAAGGAGGTCTGTGATCCAAAAGTGATTGTGGGGTTATTTACCTGTAAGCCATGTGAAAGACTTCAGGTTCAAATAAAATAAATTATTTCACCTTAGCTAGGGAATTGGGTAGAGTGGCTACTGAAATCTGGGTACTGGGCTGCTCGGACCCACAGTTAGAGAAAAACTGTAGGCAGAAACTTGTATATGCTGAAACAAAAAATGGTGAGTGGTAGAAAGGAATGACTTTGTGTCGAATGAATTTTGTGAATTTGACAGTTTCTAAATGGGAAAGCATGTTGCTGCTTTTACCTTTTCCTGTTTTAAAAAGAAAAAGAAATTGTTTGTTACCTATGAATAAGTAGACTCTTAATGAGATCCCCTTTCCTCTAAATAGAAGCAGCCCTGCAAAACTTGTTTTCCAGTTTAGCTATGGGAGGAAAAACGGTTCTACCACTGAGTTTCAAAGTAGAAAAAAATTCTATGGTCTTTGAGAAGATCCAGCCCAATATAAGTGTATAAATTCTATAATCAGTTGGAAACATTTTTATTTTTCATGTTCTCTTACCAAAAAATCAGTTTTCTTTTCAACAAAAATTCTGGTAATTTTTGAGATACCATTGTTTTCTTCATAATAATCAGATGTGAAAGAATAATCATCTCTATTATGCAGACAAGTACCTTAGAAATTACATTTATATTCTTCCCAGAATATTTTTTTGATTTTTAATAATCTTTGAACTGTTTGTAAGTGGCAGTATTTCACTGTGGTGTACTCAATGACACCCCTCAGACTCACCAAAACAATACTCAGTAAAATAAGAAGTCTTGATGCAAATAACTTTCCTTTTTAAGGTTCTTATGTACTCTGGAGAATAAGAATTATTTATTAAAAAAGATGAGTGATTCATCTGGTTAGATATATTGTTTGTGGACAATTGCAAATATATAATATTAAAAATATTAGTCCTTACTTTCAGCTGATTAAACATTGGTATACAAGAGGAATAAAACCTCCTCAACATCATGAATTTTTTAATAGCTTCTTCCTACTACATAGTTACACATCTCTACTGTAACAACTTTGATTTCTTATATTCATGTTGTACCTTCCAGTGAAGGATGTTAAAAACAACAAACAAACAAAAACCAACAAACACCGTAGTGAATTAAAGAGAAGATGATTTATGATTTTATTGAAACAAATAGAATTTCTTTTTGCAATTTAAATTGCCCCCTGAATGCTAGCAAAAATATTCCAATTTTTTTCCATAACTCTGAAGGTAAATTATCACAGAGGAGAAAATTTTAAGAAGTGCTATTCATTCTTAATAAAGAAGTTGTAAACAAAAACAGACCTAGTAGAAGAGAAATGCTTAGGAAGTGGAAAATCTCATACAGAGACTGTGAAGCACTTGGTAATAGTTGGGAGTCATGAGATGGAGGAGGAAAACACAACAAGGTAGTTCAGAGCTCTTCAGGGACGTTAATGCACGAAATAATAAGGAGAAGTAAGAAACCAAACATCCTGAAGGACACTTCCAGGGCTTGTTTATGGTCTAGGTACTATTTCAGGGAATATTGTGAAAATAGTTTCTGTTCCGTAATGGCAATTTGCTGTATTTCTTACCTAAACTTTATTTTTACAGACAACAGACTTTTGGCTGATCACCCAGAATTTCTAGTCACAATGCTCTGATGTTAGATAGTTGCGTTGGGCCATTAAAGTAGTCATGAACCTATATTGATACAGGAACCCATGAACCATCGTTATGGGTCTGATCAGTGGTCCATTACATCCACTAGTCTCTCTAACTGCAGATTTTTACCATTACTGTTAGAGCAACATGAAAAAAATCCCAAAGTAGAAATGGATAGAAAAAACAGTTGCAGTTAAGCCTACAAGCTGTTCTTGGAAATCTTTGATATGTTTATTGTGAATTTTGCTAAAGCACTTCTAATGTATGCTCAAGTAAAAGAAAAATTTCTTCTGTTTTGGTCAGAGCTGGACCTGTGCCAGGCAATAGTGAGGTTATTCCACTAGTCATAGATCATAGTTTTAAAATACAATTCTGTCTCAAAGCTGGAACATACCAAGGCTTTCCTTTGACATATCAAGAGCATCCTAAGTCTATAGCCTTGGGGGGATCCCTTCTCACTCTGTGGTACTCATAATAATTTCTTAGTCACTTTTAGCTGCTGTAGAGAACTATGCCTTCAACTGCCCAGGCACCTCTTTTTCTCCTTTGACTTTGAAATTGGGACACAAAATTCCTGAGCATTCTGAGCTCTGACCTTATAGGATTGACCTAATTCTGCTTTGAAGTAAGGGGCAGGATGAGTATGTGTAGCTTGGGGCAGTCAGTTGCAGTTACAGCTAGACAAAAACCAACTTCAATAAAAATAAATCAGAAGGAAATAACTATCTCATGGATCTGCCGTGGGACTTGCATCTCTGAGCTAAAATGCTAATACAGTGCGTTTATCAGCTTTGAGGTAGATAAATAATGGTAGAAAAGTGATATGAGTACATGGAGGGGTAGCTGGCATATACTAATTTTTTTTTTAATTCCTCCTTATTAAAATTCAGCTGGGCTTAAAAGCATGAGAGAAGGTCTCTACATTTAAAAGAATTTATTCCATTGGAAAAAAAAAAGACATTTTAAACAAACTTCTTGGAGGTAAAAACTGCTTGAGAATAGAGAGAAGAAAGAAACAATCAGCAGGCTGCAGCTGTTTGAAATGACAGCTCAGAGGATTTACAAATGTAGTTGCTATGACTATATTGCTTGAGTCACTATGAAAAGTAATAGAAGTGCAGTTGTTGAGAGATGGTGACTAAAGGTGATGGAATAGTAGCAATTCTTTTAAACATACAAAGGATTTTGGAAATGAAGGAACCATAGAAAAAGAAAATCAAGGAAAATAAATGAGAGAAACACGGAAAATGAATGTAAGAGTGTCCCAAGCAGCTCAGGATGTGTCAGATGTGCATTCTAGTGGAGAGTATTTACTGAAATATCAGCATTGTTCATGTGGCTTTGTATGGTGAAGAATATTTTTCACTTTGTGTAATGGGGAGCAACTGGGAATATTTGTACTTGTACAGGAGACTGCTATTTGTGAGTAGCTCTAGTGAAGGCCTGTGTTTCTCTATGGAGAGAGTAGCATGCACAGACTGGAGAAGTTACAGCACCACATTGTCTAAGTCTAACCAAGTCCAACAAAAGACTTATGCAGGAGGCTTGAGGAGTGTTCCTCTTTATTCTTGTCTCCTTCAGTAGTGTGAGTTCTGTAACCAGCCACAGGTATTCCAGTAATTCATTGTCAGTGGTTGTGAGATTGAGAGTAATGCAAGTGAATGTATTTTGAAAAGGTGTAATTAGTAACTCCTGTGTTGGGACTGCTCGCTTTTGGGAGTCTGCTGATACAATGGGTAGAGAGCCCATACAGGAAACCTTGAATAACCTGGCATCGTTATTGGTGTCAGTCTCTTGAACACAGACTGAATCAAGTGGGTATGGCAAGGATGTCCGGATGAAGGAAGAAGCAGGATACAATCTTTGAAGTAACATAGTAGAAAGTGTCAAGCATGGTCATTTTTAGATGTTTTGTTAGTCCAACCTTGAAGTTCTCTGCATGTTTTATCACCATCAACCTGGGAAACAGCTTCTCTGAGGAGAACATAAAAAAATCTATAAACTGCCTTAAGTTTACTGAAGGGAACTTAACCAAAAAAACTCAGGTAGCTTCTGTGCAACAGTAGGTGAAACCAGTAGAAAGATGCTAGGTTTTAAGTTTGGCAAACTAAAATGACCATATTTGTATAGCTGTTCTTCAAAAGCCAAGGATGTGACATGTTACACGTGTCCCCTGTGAGAAGAAATCATAGCAAATCATAGTAAAGGCAAAGGAAGGAAAAATAGTATAAATCATTGTCAAGGCCTTTATTCTAAGAGAATTTATTCTCTTATTTATTCTAAGAGAAATTAGTGATATTTACAGAAGAAATATGATCAGAAGACTAAGATTACTTTGTGCTGGAAAAGGCAGTCTGAATTTCTCATATTTTTCTTTATACATATTTTCTACCACGATACACTTTTTTTCTCAATTTGAATGACAATACAAAATTAAGGGGCTGATAAAATGTTGCAGTTAAAATATGTAACAGTTGTCCAGTATTTCAGAATGTGAAGTGTGTAGCTAGCAAGTGGTCTGTGTGGTACCTCAAAACGAAGGATTTTTTTAAGCCTTCCTGCAGAGCATGTTTCTTTAGTTTGTTAGCTGTTGCACCTTTTTATTGTCACTATTATCTTTCTCTTTTTACATATCTACAGTGTACTAGTATAGGTTACACAGTAGCCTGAACGAAACCCAAGGGATGAATTCTACCTTCTAATGCACTGCTAATAGTCAATAAGAGCCTGAAGAGTTTTGTTTTAAAATCAAAGCCACTACCTTGTAAGTCAATGTGCTACAGTGGGTTTTTTTAAGAAATACTGCAAAATTTCATAATAAAACCATCGCTGGTCTGTTCTAGGCTCATCTGCTGTGACGAACACAGGATTCAAAATAAGTAGGGATGATGTGAAATTGTTAATGACAGCCAGGTTCAGCATCTTGATGCAGTCTGTTTTCCTGTATGTCATTGCAGAATTGCTCTGACTAAGGGGAAAAAGGCTTTCAAAGATACGTGCATAAATTAGGACCAGTTTATACCTAGGCTGAAGTGTTCAAAGCACAGTTTATTTCAGCTGTGTGTACAGCAGCTCTGAGCAAAGTGTTTGTTCACGCTCCTGTGTTGCTGATGAAATTGTCACTGGAGTTAGGTTTGACTGGAACTGGACATGCAGGGGAGGTTTTGTTCAGCCTGTGAAAGTGTTAATTAGCCTGAGAGCCTAAATGCAACAACTGGCTACATCATATGATCAAATTGTTTAAAATTTCAACATTGACAAAACAATAACGAAATACTAATCTGCTATGTGTCTGCGAGTCTTTCATGGTAGCTTCAACTTTTTGGACAGAAAAAGCAGTTGGAGATGCTGCAAGTACAGGTTGTGGAGGAACTGTGGGGGAGAGGTGCCTGTGAGGTCTGAGCAAACACAAGCCATTTTGGCAAATATTCCCCTTCTGAAATGAACTTTTAATTTTATGAATTGGAATGAGAAGCCTTGTTCAGATGCAGTCCTAGTCTGCACTAGGACAACACATTTTGTTGCAGAAATATTAGTGTAGTTATACTGTCCTAATTTAACTTGCTGGCATATAAATTATTGTTAGTCTGATTTAAAACTGGCAGATAAATTAATATTATTCAGCTAAAACTTTTCTATCATGGATATATATGCCAGGAAGGCCAAATCTTCTAAAATGTTTTTAGCAGGTGAAAGGGACAAAACATAGAAAATTATCAGCTTCTACGATCTCTGCCTACTTGCACTTTTTAGTATCTAGAAGCTAAAGCTGGTCTTGAGCTGGTATTATCCTTAAGGAGAAACTATTGTTGCTTTTGCATGTCTCAGTGGATTTCTCTCTGAAATATTTTCTTACCTGTACTTTGTTTGAAAAATTATTTTCTGAGGTTTGTAGTAACCTCTCTTCAGCCCATGTATTTTAGTGTACTGTAGCTTTTCTCAGCATTTCACCTCTTTGTTTGAAAGCCAAGGACTTTTGTGTCTGCTCCTGCTAGGTGCTTCATTCTGCAGTTCTGCTACTCTTTTGCTGTGCGTTTCTGTAGGTACCTCTTAGTCTACTTTCTGTTGTAGCCTTTTTTTCTTCCTCCTCCCAAAGCCACACAATAGGTATGCCCAGAAGTACTTCAGGACAGATTGATTTATGAATTTGCCAGAAGCAGGTATTTATAGGTATTCTATTTGTTCTTTCATGCAGCTGATGGCTGGTGCTGCTTTGGTTTAGAGCCACAGGAGTACATGAGTCCTTGAGTGAATAACTACCCATCAGCCTGAATAGAACAAGCCTCATGTACTTCATCTGCAAAAAATTCAGAAAACTGGAAACTGTGTAATAGCAACCAGCAGGATAGCTTAGCCAACTCAAGACTTTGGCACCAGAAGACTTCTGTAGCCATGTTCAATGTATCCAAGTCTGTCTTCTGTTTCATTCCCAAATGTATTTGCCTCATAAAAAAGGCAGAGATAACATTACATAAATATATATAGAAAATATCACCTAGCAAAATCAACAGAGGAGAAAAACAGTGTGTTTGAAAGAGAATTCTACCACAACCAAACAAGACTCTAAAAATAAGATACAGTAGTAATAGCACTAGAATTTTTCTGTTTAATTTAGAGTCTTTGTGGAGCAGTGCTAAGTAGAAGTTCAGGAGATAACAAAGTAGGAAGGAGACAATGTACATAGTTATGTTATGGCATGCTGCCCCCTCTTCTCTATTTTAATAATAGGCATTTCTTTCTGATGCCAGTTTTAATTATATTTAAAATCCCCCTTCAAAAATGAAATTATGAAAGCTCAAACCCAAATACGTTTCAAAACGTATAGTTCAGAAACAAGGACTAATTTCTACCACAACTGGTCAAATCAACATGAGGTATGTCTTAAAGTATTTACCTCCATTTCCTTTCTCTGCCACTTTTTCAGAGGAAAAGAGGTTGCTTACACTGATACTGCATGGATACTTTCTTGCCTATTCCTGTAATCATTCAGTGCTCATCATAGGATTTCTGTCTATAAAAGCAGCTTGGTGAGTTTTGTGATGATGATAATATTGTTAACATCAAAGAAAATCATTTGGCTAAGAAACACTGGCAACTTCTTTAAAAAACCCCCCAACAAAACAACCTTTAATCACTGGATTTTTACTATCATGATCCTAAAGGTAAAATGGAAAAAAAGAGGAAACCAGATTTAAGCTGGAGCTGCATGGTGGTGAACAGCTTTCGGTAATGATACAAAATGAGACATGGCTGTTCTCATGGATACTCTTGCTATGGATGTCTCTTTTACTTGTCTTCTTCAACTGCTTGGGTAAATTCTGCAAACAGGTGTTCAGCACCAAACTCTTTTCTCTAAATTTCTGTTTTGACATCCCTAGATGGCTCAAATAGTGACCTGTTTATGGACTTTTATTTTCTTTGTCCACCTATAACAATTACTCTACTACTAAACTTGCCTTTCAATTGGGCTTCACAGATATGATGTGAAAGGCTAGAGCAGGGAGAAGAGCAGTGGCTCATTGAGTCTTTCTGCCCAGAGCAGCAGAGATGACTTGAGGTCGATGGAGTCATAAGTAAGAACAGATGCGTCTTCTCAGCCTAGATGCAAAATTAACTGGGGAGAAATCAAGAAGAGGGAATTGTCTTGCTACATCAGTATCTCCTCACAGCTGAAGGAGTACAGCTCTGTCAGGATGGTTGCCTGTGGTGCTGTGTGGGATGGAGACCTCTCTTCAGCATGGATCATTTAGACTTTCCTAAGTTGAGCCATGTTGTCTATCTCTTTCTACCTTGTTTCTCCCATCACATAAACTTTACTTTGTTTAAATGAAATAGCTTAGTCTGTGAAATGTTGCTTTTTGAGCCTTATGTATTATGTAACCCAGTTTTACAGTTCCTGGCAGCATATAGAAGAATAAAAAAAGTCTATTTAAAAAGGTAGCTCTGGATATGAAACAAATGTAGCAAAAATGATGTTTCACTTACAATAGTGTAACATTGCTGTAAACTTCACGTGGATGATTGAGTGACACAAAACCCCAGTGTTTCAGTTGCTGGGAATTATGGAGGTGGGTAAGGAAAAGGGATTTAGATGCCATGTCTTCTTGAGATGAGAGATAAAGAAATGTAGCAGAAGTGAACTAAGCCCAAGAGTCTGGGTCTGAAGAGTCTGTTTTGCCAAAGTGGAGACCTGAATAAAAGTGAAACAGCTGCATCTGCAAATGGGAGGCTGTTGAGTAGATTGCAGAGGCAAAACCAAACCCAAATCACCATAACTTAGTTGGTGGCCTAAAGCCTCAAATTGTTGTTCAGTGACTTCTATACAGTTAGTTTTAGTCTGTTTGATTTCTGAGGAATTTAGGAGACAGCAGGTGACTGTCTGAGTTTATAGGTAAGGAAAAAAGTGACAGCTGTTTCAACATCCTCTCCTGACTGTGCCCATTGCCATTGAAAAAATGCTTGAGACTATTAAACCTGGATCCATTGATTTTACATTACCTTTCGTGTATTGCAAACCATCCTTGCCATGTCTACCATTTAAACATGCAATTGCCATTCGCTGTATATTAAGACGAATGTGTTCTATATGGAGAAACAACTCATACAGCTACTGGAGTGTTCAATCTAGACAGATCTATGACACTCAAGGTGTTTGAGGACACAGTATTGCAAAAAAAATCTCAAAAGGAAAGGTAAAATCTTCAATAGTTTAAACATATATTGAGTACTTAAAAAACCAAAGTAAGCTCCCCCTTACTTTACTTCTGGAAATAAATACTGCCAGGAAAAAATTGCAGATACGTATCAGCCAAAAAAAGTTGGAGTTTTTTTCCCCCTTATGTCTCACGATGAAGTATGAATAAAAACAACACTTAGAGCCAAGGCAAGTTCTGCTTTAACATTTCTACTTGTCTTTTACTCTGTTCTGTTTTCAAAAAGAACCCCCAAATTCTTTCAATGTAAAAATAATTTGAATTCAAGGGATACGACATTTTAGGATTCTGCAAACTGGACTGTAACCTGTGATTTTTTTCTTTAGCTCTAATTTGCAGAGTAACTGTCTTTCTCCACAATGAGGATTAAATGCTCCCTTATCAATGTTCCTTAGCTCTTAGACAGCCCTTGCAGCCTCTGATACCCCTAAGGAGCACATGCTGAAAGAGGAAAACCTCTTCATGTTAACTACATGACCTTTCTAAACATAACCCGCTAAAAAAAAAATTAATTGGGCACTTTTATCAACCTGGGATGGCCATTGGAAGGATTCAGCCTTTATGATCTCTCCAATATAAAATTCTATAGATAACTATGCAGTTTAAAAACTTAATGTTTTATCAGTGGTATATAACTTCTGGAGCTTACTGGATTTTTGTGTCACTTCCAATTCTTATTATGTTGGCTGTTGTCTTAATTTTTCAATACCTTTCACGAGGTCAAGAGTATAGGTGTGTATGAATTAGTGACAACCAGACCTAGTTTCAAGATGCAGAGTTTGATCCATGTTAATCATATTTATTAAATTTGGGAAGATTCAGATTCTTGAAGAAGGATTTATAAACTAGTCTGAAATTGTGATATTCTCTACTAGTGGATGTTATGTTGATCCTCCTCTAATAGCTCAATCCTAAATGAAAATATTAGCTTTGAGACCTTGCACAAAGGCATTTGCCTGCAATTTTTTGTGTGAGGGGTTGGTCCACACTGAGATTTGCAGTTGTTATGACTAAATCCGAGTGAAGATACCTTTTTCTGTTTCTAACAATGACATTTCTTTCTCTTTGGCACTCAGTGTGGAGTCTCTTCACTTTTCATGGTACACAGAAACTTTAGAAAATTTGGGCAATATGGTACAGAAGGGAAAAAATTTGCTTCATTTGTTGATGTTTTAGCTCCTATTTTATTGATTCCTGACTCATCAGGGAGCAGATAATACTTTGGTGTCAGATGGGATGGTTGCCTACATGAGCAATATGATTTGACTGACTACCACAATGGACAGTAATGCAAATGAAAAAACTTTGTTATTCCTTGTTTCCTGGATCCTGGATATTGACTAGCACACAGTGTTTTAAGTTATGTCTGCTTATACACACCTATCGTTTTCTATGGCTACAACACTAGCCATGAAGAGCTTGTCTCATAAGACATCAGGATTCTGACTTGGTGGAAACCAGCTAATCTCTCTTACAATATTACTGTCAACAGCTACGTTAGGAAACTAAGTTGACCTAACTTGATATGCATTTCTCTAGTTTTAGTGTTCCTCTCTATTAAAAAGAATTTAACCCAGGTTTACTTAACCTTTTTTCTTGTCCTTTTCTCTCCTTTTCTTTCACGACTGTAGAGGAAATAGTTTCATTTCTTTGGGTTGGCTTGTGTTTGAATGAGGTGGGAGGGGAGGGAAACCTTACTGCATGAAAGTCAAATCGGTAAGAAAAGCTTGTCTTTTACTGCCAGAGAGTTAAGCTGAGCTTTTCACTTGGCTTGTGCAGTATTGAATTCTATAGAGGAAATCTTAGGAAAATTATCTTTTGTACTCCAGAGATTCTTGTTTGACTAACTTCTAAGACTTCAATGCAAGTCAGCTGTTTGAAAACTGTTATGGTCCTGGAGGGAAAGAGCCAAGACTAATCTCAGAGGCAGATCACTGTTTTTATTGGTGCATCCAGCATAGATCATGCTTATAGCTCTCTAAAAATTACTGCTCAGCTAGGGAGGACTCAAACTCTTTAAAAGGTGTAAGCACAATCTTCTCAAACAAAATATTTTGGGAACTGCGATAACTCAGAGCTTTAGTGACAGGGAGAGATAATATTCCTATCTGTGATGACTCAGGCAGCGCTATCTGCAAATGGTACTCCCCTGGGCTTCAATGCCAAAAGCCATTTTGGTAGCAGAGACAGGGATCAGTCCTCAAAGTGAGGCCTAAATGAAGCAAGCAGATGTAGCTGGTGATAATGTGATGACGAATTAAAAAACCCAACCTCGTGTTTGCTTCTTGCATGGTTATTTACACACAAAAATGCCTTAAGAAGAAGAAATAGCTAAGTTAGAAAACATGAGTACTGATTTCAGTTTGGTGAGCTGCTGTTGTGTATCTTATAGGTTATTAACTGGAATGTATTTGTCTGTATTCTTCAGTTCACTCTGCTAAAAAGAGACTTCAGTTTGTTTCCAGTGATGGTAGCATGGGTGAAAGACTGATGCTCCTTCTCACATTTGATTTCCTCTCTTCTTTGTCTGCTAAACTGAAAATGGGTTGGTAATCACTGCTGGTGTGTGTTCTGGAGCAAAAGTGTATGGCTGCTCAGGGAAGGATAAAAAATATGTGCTGAGCTGCTGTTAGGTTGGTGAATCTGTGTTTCCTTCCTCTGGAAATGCTGAAGATGTCTGACTCCAACAGGGAAAGATGAAGACCAAAAGGTCAGTTTCAGCTCGTTCTCCTGCTATGAAAAAAAAAAGGGAGGGGTGAAGAACGAACTAAGATTTCTTCATGTGAATATTAGTCCAATCTAAAAAAATTACATTGTTATATTCATAGGGAACTACCAATCTAGAAGTACTGTAAACATATTTTGTTCTAGTTCTAAATACTATGTTGCGTTAAAGGTTCTTTAACAAATATTACATTCTTGCATGACTTTTTTTTTTTCTGGAAATATGATTCTATGTTTTAAGCTCTAGCTTTCAAATGGAATTCTACCCATAAGCCCTGTGAACATTTTTAGAATTCAGTGATACAAGTTCATTTTATTTTCAAAATTGTTGGGTTTCATCCTATTTAATAAGTCAAGGCAGGGGAGGCAAAGAAGCCCACATAGCTGTCCTTACATCAGTGTGCATCATTTCTTCATCTCTGATACAAATAGAAGAAGCAGGGAAACTGCTTTATATATGTTCTAGAACTATATTTTTCACTCTGAAAGATAAAGGTTAATTTCCAAAGGCACAATTTTAGAACATGTTTTTCCTTTCAAATTTTCATTTACAATGTTTTTTTTTCGCCTTCAAAATATGTAAGCCCCATTTCCTCTTCTTAATCCAGAAAACTGTTGCTATGTGGTTGGAAACAATTTTTGTCAGTTGATATTGTTCATGCATATGAAAGAATGGGCTTAGTTATTATTTCTGATTCAATCTGCTCTTTCAAAAAAGGTCCTAGCAATTACCAGGTCAGTAAGTTCATCTTTCCAGTTGACTTCAAGTGTTGTACTTCTAAGTGCTTGTTTGAAGACAAAAACTGTATTCCCTTACTGTGTGAACAGTCTCATACTGTGAGATTTACAAGCAAGCAGCTTAATACCTTCCCCAGTATTGTCTTCAAGGTATTTCACTTACTTTATTTTCCTTCTTTAGTAAATAAGGCTGTAAGTTGTGAATCTGAGTGCTTGAAATTAGACTTTCAGGTCTTACTGAGGCTTTTAAATAGCAGTGTCCAGCTTCTCAGAAGTGAATCTGGGTTGATTTTGGAAGCCTACAGAGTATATTAGAAGAACAAGCTAGCTTTGGCATTTTTTAACCTCAATTTTAGGATTTGTAGTGAAGTGTTTTCTTCTGATAATGGTCTTTCTAACACAGCAGCAAACTCTAAACTAATCTGCTTACATACAAAGAACTGGAGTCTTAACCTTCTTCTATGACCACTGAGTACAGCTGTCAGATCCTAGACTGCCCTTAATTTATTTTATATCTTATTCTATGCTTGAGAGTCAAAACCAGGTAAATGCCTCTGAGCGTGTGAAATGAATTTTTCATTCTCTTTAAATTAATATTGAAGTTTGAATGATTCAAATATGAAATATATAAAAAAATGGCTTTCACCTTGTAAACCCACTGTTTCACTTCTCTCTCCAAGATCACATTATTTAGAAATCCATGACAGATTTTTCTGTGCTACCCTCCTTTTGCACTGCTGTGCAGTCCCCAGAGACATCCAGCAGAAAGTGGCTGAGTAGTGGCAGATCCAAAATGCCAGCTTAGATGATGCTCTGGCAGCCATGGGGCTGGGATGTGTGTGCAGAGGCAACAGAAAGCATCCCATGTTTCACTTGACTCGTTTAGAAAAGGCTCAAGTTAGAAAACTGTAAGACTACTCAAAAATACCTGGTTTGGATCAAATGATCGGAGCCAGCCCTATATATCTATAACCACCCACGCTCAGTGGTTCTGTATCATTTCTCCCTGCCAGTGCTCCCTCTGATGGTAAATTTATAGTTATGTGTCTCTGTGCTGTCACTGGATCAAAATAATCTTCCTTCATAAACAAAGAGAACATTGTTTCTTTAAGGAAGATTTAAAAAAAAATAGTGTGGAGAAATCATTGTAGCCACTGCACTTGGATAATTGCAAACAGGTGTCTTTAATAATGGGTTACAGCCTCACTTAGTTTAAACCCCACTCTGCTATGCCAAAGTAAGATTGGCTCGTTGCACCAGGGAGAAGATAGTTGCCAAGCTACTTGAGCTCCAAAGCCTAAGTCATAAAATGTTTACCCTATATAAATTATCAATGCTGTTATTTTATGGCCAAAGAGGAATACATGAATAAAAATAATTGAACCTTCATAGACTGCTTTTGGATGAGTCCGGTGCATATTAGAAATATCTAGATAACATCTAGTGTTACGAAGAAATTTAGTTTACTTATCTGCATACTTATCCTGTTTCTCATAGTAAGAAAGCTTATGCCACCACTGCCTCTGTGTCCTCCTATCACAACCAGTGAGAAATGGTGCTGCTCAGATAAACTGCTTTTGTGTCTGCTGGGTGGCTTTGTTGGATTCACTTCTCCTGGGTTTGCAATGGGTCACTGGGTATAGGAGAAATGAGCCAAACAAACCTTCAAACCCTATAAGGCACCAAAGTTGGTCAGAAATAAGTAATTTGAAACCAGACTGAAGTAGTTCCACCATTCATTGGACTGCTTGCTGTGGTTTAGGAAATAGAGAATCAGAGCAGTTAAGCTACCTGGTCAGATTTCAACAATGTTTTGGTCTCAGAGCTGAGGGGAACCTGAGTTTTCTGCCACTGTACTTTCCTCTTTAATCTGGTTGGCATTGTCCCTGACACCTAAAAATTAAGCTCCTTTGGAAAACAAAACCGAAGTGTTTAAAAGTACCTTTACTATGGATTGATATTCATGGAGGAAAAATTTGGAATTGTTTGAAGGAGTCAATAAGCTTAAGGGAAGACATGTTTAAGTTGGTGTCTTCTACTTGAAATTCTGATGGACTTTTAACAGTTACCCTCACCAAAATTAGGGAAGAAGTCTTAGGGGAAGGGGAAGTCCTTGCACAGAGAGAATTGCTCAAAAGATAGGAGATAGACAAGGGGGTGAGTGCTTGGTTACTGCAGCAGATAGGACTTGCTATTGGTGTTCCAAGGGTTCTGCACTGTTTATAAGAGTGTATATAAAAAGCACTTGAAAAGGAAGGAGAGCAGTGAGGTGACTAAGCTTGCTGTTGATATACAATTATTCAAGGTAGTGAGGATGAAGGCAGACTGTGAAGAATTATACAAGGATCTGAAGAGACTGTGCGACTGGGCAATAAAATAGCAGATGAAATTCAGTGTAGATGAATGTGAAGTGATGCATGTGGGGAAAAACAATCCTAGCTTCACATATAAAATGATTGGCTCCAAGCTGTCTGCTGCCACTCAGGAGTGAGACCTTCGGTTATGATGGATAGTTCCATGAAAACATCAGCTCATGCTCAACAGCAGGCTAAAAAGCAAATCAAATTTTAGGAATTACGAGGAAAGGATCAGAGAACAAAACAGATAATGTCATTATGCAGCCATATAAATCTATAGTCCACCTGTACCTCGCAGTATCCATACTGCAAGTAGTTCTGACTTGCTAATCGCAATGAGGATGCATTAAGATGGAGAAGCGTGAAAGATGGGGGAAGATGGAGAAGCGTGAAAGAAGGATGTATGCAGGGGGTTGAGTAGGCTGGGGTTCTCTTGTCTAGGGCAAAGTCAGCCAAGGGTGATAATGATATAGAGGCTGACAAAACTGAATGGGTGGAGAGGGACAGATCTTCTACTGTGTCTTTCAGCACAAGAATTAAGGGCCATTGAATGAAGCTTACAGAAACCGATTCAGAACAGGGAGAGGCTTCTTTTCCAAAAGGGAATAATGCACCTTGTCAAAGGTTGTGGAGGGTCTGGGGGAGAATGTGCAAATAATTGGATGAAATGTCAGGTCAAAGACTGCTAGATGCAGAAACCATAACAAACTCGAGAAATCTCCTAAAAAAATTGCTGGAGACTAGAAGAGCTTTATGTTAGAAATACTATGTATATTTGTCCTGTACTTTCAATTGTGACTATTTTTGCTCTGTTTCAGACTGATAAGTGGATTTGAAGAGATTAGGGTCTGCAGACTGACTATTTGTGCCCTGTCAGAAATCTGTGAATAGTATGCATGCAGAAAATTCATACACCAATTGCATGCTACTAGGACTTAGATTTCTCCTTGTCCAATATTGAGCATGAAGATTATTACAGGGAAAGGAGTCTGATAATACAACAAGCCACTTGTTTCAGTCTTACATCATGTTAATTCACCAAAAAGTGTTTGTAGTGTAAATTCAAATGTGATTGATGCTGGAATCTCCAAGCATATGTTCATAATAGGAAATTAATAGCTTGTGAATTTGAGTTGTATTCAAAGAAATCAAAGACCTTTTGAAGTTATTCATGAAAGTATTCACAGGTGAGAATCAAAGATTTTGGTCAGAGCCTCCTCCAAAAATATAAAGGTATAAAGTTTGGAAAAATGCTAACAAGTGCATCCTCCTTCCTACAATTAAACTTTTTCTGAAGCCACCTCTCTATATTTACTGCATGTAAGCATTCATTTCACTACATAATTATTCAATTAGAGAGATGAAGTATGGCTCAGCCAGTTTCAGTAAATACTGGATGTAAATACTATATAAGGATTATGAAGCAAGTATCCATTTTCTTATTTGTCTGCCAAGGAGTGTGCTGATTTACTTAAGCAGTGCTGCTTGGGATAGAAGAGAAATCTAACTTGGGGATGAGAGCTACAAAGTAGTATAATGTGTATAGCAAATATGACAAGGCAAATTGTAGGATGATAGAGAGGGAACAAAGAAAACGTTCTAGGTGTGTAAAGCCTGTGAAACAGTAACTGAGTAAAGAGGCTTTTTCTTGAATTCTCCTACTAGTTTTTTGAATATTACACCTTTTGTGTCTTCCATTCTCCCAATTGGAATGTTTCTGCTGAATAAAATAGAGATAAATACTTAATTCAGTATTTCTCTTGAGGTGGCTGATGTAAAAATTATGAAAGATATGGGGAGTGGCTATTAGATGTGCATGGGTAGACGAAAGGGCTGAGCCTCAGTCAAAAATGGTCCAGTTGATTTTTAAAAGCCTTTACAAATAAATTGCTAGTTGCTACTGTAGTAGATCCCATCTGTTCTAACAGAGCATAAGTTGACATTTGAAGGAAAATGTAAATGTCAACCAATGCAGTGAAGTAGTCTTGAGAACTTCAGTTGATTTAAAAGTCCTGAGGCTGATCCTGATGGAAAGCTAGGGAAGGATCTCGGTTCTGCATTATCTCCAGAGACCCCTTCCTCTACTTTGCTCTCACAGTGAAGGATTTTTTCCACTTGTTGAATTGGAGTTTTGCTTGTTAAAATCTGTGACCATTGCCTCAAAAGGACATATAGTTGCATGACAAATGTGATTACAAGAAGGAGTAGACATTTCTGCTTAGTGTGGTAAATAAGTTTCTTCTATGGATTAAGTGATGGAAAAACTTAAACCTGCAATGGAATGCCTTGCCTAAACTTGGTAATTATCTGTCTGCATGTGTTGTTTACCTGTGATATGTACCCTTTGCAAACTGGTTGGTAACATAATAGGTAGTCTGTTCCACCTAGCTGGTTATGTGCTCTCTGGAAAATCCTGACCACCCTTGTAATGTTCCTCTTGATCTGAACTATTGCTGCAGATGGTGGTTGACTCAGTGATGGTCTGACTTGCAACTTTCACATGTCTACCACAAAGAACTGAAGACAAAATGGTATTTTATGAATTAAATTTTCTCATCTGTTAAGAGTGAAGGGAGGATGGTTTCCAGGAATGACTTAAATCTTCCAATCATCCTGTAGACTAACCAAGCAAAAACTGTTACTTCCAAACTTTGCTGTTACCCATACCTGTCCCTTGTTTTGCTGATCTACCTCCTAGTTAGAAAACAAACAAACAAATATCCAAAACAACAACAGAACCCCTCCCCAAAAAGCCAAACAGCTTTTAAAAGGCCGGGGAAACAAAAGTTTTTTCCTTTGCGTATGAGTACACTAAGTTTTTCTGCTCTTTTATACCTATTCCTTTATCAACACCATATGTTGGTAAGGAACCTAGCAAACCAGTGGGAGAGAAGAACTAGAAAACTAGACATTTCATTCATATATTATCAGAAATTTCCTTCACTACAAGGAAATATTCTTATAATTTCTTTTTAAAAGGTAGAAGAATCAAATATCCCCTGTCATATGTATTTCAGGGGAAATAGATGAAGTATTTTCAGCTCAGTGTCCATTTGTCATGTTATGTCCACAAGTCTGCATTATGCAGCCAGAAGTATTATGACCTATTTAAATATTCTTTTAGAGTATTTCCCTGTACATATAATTTAATAATATCTTACAATACATCAAGAATGTGCAATTATTTTTAAAATACACTGTTAGAACAATGCAACAGTGAGTTTGAGCAACAGATGATGGTTTCTTTTGCTAATTGATGAACATTAGGTCTCCACTGACCAATACAATTTTCATGTTAGCGTGCCTATAGAAGCCTTGTTAAAATACACTTGTTGCAGCAGTCCCTGACAGCATATGCATCATTTCTGTCCTTATTTTGTTTTTTTTTTAAACCCTCCACAATAACAATTTGAAAACAGTAGCAGATAGTAGTATAAATTCAGAAAAAGTTCCATTCGTACCAAATAGTGGTACTGTTTAGTGCGTGCTTATAAAGGAAAGCTTTGTGTAAAGTACTTTGTTTCCTCTCAGATAAAGGAAAACTTGACTCTGACATTAACCAGAGAAGCTGGTTTGTGCAGGTGTCGCTGCAGCAGCCAGTCACACAGCTTTGCTGATCTTTAGGCAATTGTTGACTTCTTCAAAAAAAGCCTGCCAAAAGTTTTCCTATGACTTCTGCTGTTCCCTACTACCCGTGTTGTTTTGAACGCAGACTTATAACATTTGGGAGGGAAACACCAACTACTTTCTGTTTGTAGGAATCAATTTGTATATTTTTTTTGTTGTTCTACATCTATTTTATCAGCACTGACTTTGTAGAATGCCAACATAAACTCCTTGGCATGATCCTATGTTTTGTTCAATTGTTGCATTGGATGTGGTGAATGGAATAATGTGTTCATGGCATCATGTGGGTCTAAGTTTTGATGAGCTAATCAGCTGCATGGGTATGGCTACAGTACATCTTGCTTTTCAGAAAGGTGCTTTCAGCAGGCTGTTGTAAGTATTGCAGAATTCTAGTATTTTATAGCAAGCAGTAAACTTCCTGATTTTGCCTTCCAGCCTAATATGCAACACAGTCTGGATCTTTCCTGCAAGCCTGAACACCTTTTATCAAAGATGGTTTAATTAATACACAGTGCTTGCTACTAGGGAAGCTCTGTGGATGATTTCAGTTAATGTTTCTGTTGGGTTCTTGGTGATGTCATTACTTTGGTCCTGTTGATTGGCCAAAGAAACAGAATCCTTTTTACTTTTTACACATATTAACCTCAAGTACTTAGTGTGCTTTGTGAAGCTAAATTTGAATGCTTCACATCTTTGTTCCATGCTTTCTATTTTTCTTTTCAGAATGGACAATAAGAAATAGTAGTGCTACAAGAGAAATGTGCAAAACGTAGAGTATCTGTAGGAGAAAAGGTTGGCAGCTGTAGGAGGGGTCTGTTGCTCACTTTAGCACTTCCCAGCAAAGATATCTGGTATGTGTTGAACCACTGCAAGTAGCTGATGGAGGGTTTTAACCGTAAGGCAGCTAAGGGTGAAGAGATTTGCAAAGAGGTGTCTAAGCCTGCACCTGATTTCAGGACAGCAGTGTACTGCATCTTCAGAGCTATTCAGTTGTGCTGGTGCTGCTCTGGATCAAAGTTAGCACTTCTGTGTGGTTCTGCATTATTTTATGTGAATATACCTGTCCATTGGTCTTTCTTTATGTATTCCTAGAATGACAGATTTTTCAGACCCTCAGATATAAGTTGATATTATGAAGAAATTATCACCAAGACACTGAACAGTTGAGTTGGCTTTTGTGCTACTAAAAACAATGAAGATAAATTATTAGAAGGGTCCTTTTCCTTTGCTACCTTCCCACTCTCCAATACAAATAGATGCTTATGTTCACCAAGTAAGAATTTGGACCAGTTTAACTGGAAATATGGTAGACTTGCCATCAGCAAGAGTTGTCAGCTCAGGATTGAATATCAGTCTGAATATTGGTTTTAGCTTGATCAGGAGTTTATTGTTCCCACCTGATGGTCCCTGATTGCCCTTTGGTAGGGTCAGGAGGTTGCAACCAGGATTAACAGAAAGACTTCTGATGTACCGAGGATTTCTGAGCAGTCCATGACACTGTGTTGCAGCTGGTGATTTAAGTTTATGACTTAAACTGTTTTGTTACAAAGTGAATACTTTTCGGGTTTCAAAATTTTCACCATAGGTTTGGAAATGTCATGTAGCTCTGAATAAAGTAAAAAAAAAAAAAGAAAAACTGAATAATTGAAAGAATAAATATAACTAAATAATTTATTTTAGTTTTGTAATTAGAACCATTACAATAACATAAAGTTCTTTCTTCAATTTTTCCAGGGTAAAAAAAAAAAATAGTTTGCTCACACTTTGCCTGTGTTATCACTGTATTTCACAATACAACTCATGGAACAGCACTTCAATTTCTTGTTCTTTTTTCTACCTGTAGAAGAAGGACATAAGTTCACTTTCTTGACCCCTTGATGAAATATTTCTAGAACATGGAGGATGTCCTCAGTCAGCCCTTTAATATTTCTGAGCTTTAATTGATTAAGCTTACACTAATCCTCTCAGAAAGACATCTTCAAATGAAATACAATTTTATATATCACTGTACAAATCTGACACTTTGTTCTACATATTTGCTGGGTTGCATCATCTTGTTGCAGATTACATGACGAAAGTCAGTGTTCAGATTCTAGGTACTCTTAATCACTCCTTGCTCTTTAGACAATTCTGAGTGATACAAGCTAATTAACAGCTGTGGAGGGCTTTAGTTGGGCCACTTATGTGCTCACAAAACTCAATGCTTCTACTCCAGCCAATGTCTCGGGGAAAAATGAGAAACAAAAAAATTTTCCCAGTGCTATTGTAGTTCCCTCTAGGAATAAAATTAAACTTATGGCTCTAACCCTAGAGGAAGTAGAGAGGAAGCCTGAATGATCCACCTGAAAATGAAATAATAAAGTATGACCTCTCTTTACTTTTCTCTCCCAGCAGTCCTTTAGATGTGGAACAAGTAACACGACAAAAAATTCTTGCATGAACAAAATGCTTCAGTAACTGAAAGTAAGGTTGGGAGGGCTGTTACTGGTATAGCTTCAGTGTTTAAAAGACTTAACTAGAGATGCACTGTTTTTTTGATTCTAGGAATTTGAAAATGTATTGCTTTCCCAGTTTAGTTCTGGTTTACTTTCTTCATGCATGGGGTGATGAATAAGGTAAAAGAATCTTACTTAGAAAATAGATTCATGAAACTGCCAATATTTTATGAAGTATGAACCCAAATTTTGGCCTGATCTGTCACTTGAGTATTGGTGAATATTGGTATAGAAGACACCTGAGGACTTACTGATGCTGACCCATTAGGAGATATACTGAGAGGCCTGTGTGTGTGGAGAGTGCCTCTTTGATTAATAGTCCTGCTGTGAGTGTGACATATCTGTGCTGCTGTGTAACTTTTTCCGGATGTTAGACACTTATGTTTAATGATATTTGCCACTTCAATAGGAGGAAAAAGATGGAGATGATGTTAAACTGCTTTTCTCAGTGTGTGCACTGTAGAAAGGAAAATGAAACATGAATTCACTGGGCTTTTTTTTTTTGTCTTTTGTATGTGGTTGTGAAACGAGGGCTCTAGTTTTAGCCCATTAGTCTGCATTTGAGCAGATCTGCTGATCTAGCCACGCCCCATCTGGGCGTCTCCAGGGGGCTGTTTCCATTCTGTGCAGGGGTAAATCCTGTGTATACAGTCTCAGGAAAGTCCTTGACAGTCATGGCACCTTTTTGTATCAGAAAATCTTCTCATAAGTTTAGAACAGTCCCCAAAAACCTGAAATCCATACAAACTCAGAACTCAAAATCAGACACCTGAGTTTAAGGGCTTCTTATGCTCTTCACCTGAAACATATTACTATCCATTATTGCCTCCGCAGCCCGAGGCCCCGGAAAGGATCGTTTTGAAAATGATACCTTTAAAACGAAAAAAAGATACTGTTTTCCCATTACTCCTAACAACGATCCGGTCCTGGAGGACGATGGAAAGAGCTCAGGGGCTTGACTGCCACCTACCGCTCACTGCTCCGCGCTCCCGCGGCTGCCGGCGCCGGCGGCTGGAGGGGGAAAGCTGCTGGCAAATCTGGAGGTGGAGGGGGGGTGAAAGACATTTTTTTTTGAACTAAGAGAAGGCTACAACCGAACTTAGAAATTAAGTGTTGCTAGTGGTTTACAGTCTATAAATTTCCAATGTAAGAGATGCTGAAGAATTTGAGGCATGTTTAGCACACGGAGCTGATAAAAAGTTGAAGAACCTCCACATTTGAATTTCAAAACCTACAAAGTTAAGCAAAGGAAAAAACCTAATTTAGAAGGCTCCTGGACTTTAAATGGAAATCCAGGTTTTCATAGTTTTTTAGAATCTAGCAGTTTTCTAGCAGGGGCTATCAGATAACTCTTAGCCAAGCATTAATTCTGGGTGAAGGGGAAAATGGAGAAGCTGGCTCCCAAACACCTTCTGTTTTCTGCCTCACGAAAGGCCCCATTTCACATCACGGAGAACTGCCTGCCCTAGCACTGGCTACCATGGGGACCTGGCACTACTCACCATCGGAGTTCTGTGCATTGTTGAAATCCTGGGAATCACACAGCTCAGTTCAGACCCTTTTCATGGCAGCACTTCTGAGAGAAAACACAAAAAACAAAAGGGAAACCCATAAAACCCAAAAGAACATGACCACCTATAATCTACGAACTTATCCCATTACCTTAGGGACCATCCATAGCTCTTTCTGTCTCTTGGTGCTCAACAGTAATTATAACAGATACTGCCCCAAAAATACTGGGAGTATGCACATCATGAGATAAATCATAAACAGGGGGAGCAAACTATATTGCTGTATTAGTCTTTTCTAATGAGATTCAAGTAAAGGTGAAATAAAATTTCTTCACAAAAAATATAAATCTGGTCACCATAAACTACATACAGAGGAGATTTTGTGTAATTATCTCGTTGATAGTAAGCACAGTTTGTTACCTTCAGGGTTTCATTACAACATTTCTTTTCACACTTCAAGTGCCAGTATTGGAAGATAGATTTAATTCCTATGAAAGCCCTTCAGTCTGCCCATAAATAAAACAGCCCTTCTCCCTATTTTTATGATGCTGGGGAAAAGCAAAGGGATGCTAAGCTACTGCTCACGGAGTTCAACCAGAGCCCTATAGGCTATTCCAGGAGAAAAGAAAAACCTGTTTAGTGCTTCCCAAAGAGTTAACTGTTACGGCCTCATCCATGAAGACAAACCAGCAGCATCTTTGTAGGGCTATTATCACCCAACTGAGCAATAGAGAAAGAGATCCTATGATTTAGGTGACCAGTGAAATTACATAACTAACTAATAACAAACAGCTGTGTGGAGTGAGCCATTTATATGTTATTCTGAGCTTACAATTCATTTAAGTAGATTTCTTGGGGAATGTCAAAGATCCAGCACCCTTCTAATAATTGTGATCCACGTGTGGGCTTCTGAGGAACCTAAAAATGCACATAATGTATCCCTTGAAATTAGCTCAATGAGTAGAGATCAGCCAGCTGTACCTGTAACTTTGGGAAAGTGTTATATTTTGTTTGTTTGTCTGGAGCCCATCTGAAGGTAAATGTTATTTTAGAGATTAAGAGAAAATGCTTTTTGATCTGGTAACATCAATTTGCCCATTAAAAAAAAAACAAACAAAAGTTCCTCCTTCTGAGAGTGAGTGGGAAAACTTGATGGCCTTTAAAATTTCATTTGTATAAATGTTTACAAAAGCTTAGCTGCCCTACTAAATTTTAAAGATCATAGTGTGAGACACCTATGAAACAAAAATAGTTTATCCTTCCAGTTGAATTTTTAAGAAAGAAATATTCAATTATAAGAAAGCTCCAGAGTGTACACAATGCAACCATCAACTGGTTAAAGGTATTTTCTAATTTATAAAATTGAAACATAAGTGAATACAATTCTTCTGATTAAATATTATGTAAATAAATCTATTGAATTAATTTTGGCAATATTAAGTGGTTGATTTGTTTTATTGTACCTAGGACTGTGCAAGACACCTCACAACCCAGATAAATGTAAGCATGGATGGAGCTTGTCACTAACTTTCACATGGGGCAAAATGAGAACACAGAACTGTGAGATTGCTGAGTTAAAGTATTAGAAAAGGTTGTATTAATAAGTTCACATGATTATTCAGCAAAGTCAGTCCACAGAGTGATTGAACTGCTATTTTTGGGCACAAATAAAAATGTTGTGGCTGAGTCCTTCTCTGATACTGGCAGAGGGATGGGTTTGAGAGTCCATTTGGGGTGGGAATGCATGCTTGGATGCAGCATATCTCTGAACAAGAGCTTTGTCTGCAAGAAGGCTTTGAAGGATTGGGTCTTTCTCTGTTGCATGAGCTGCCATCGTTGTAAAAAGTTATCGGATCGAATTCAGGGCTGGCTGTATTACTGAGGAGTGAATTACACATTTCATCCCCAACCAGTGCCAATGAATCCTTTGAATTTGAATTGCCAAGAGGTAGTATAATGGCAAAACTGACATATACTTGATAGCTGTAACCTTATTTACATTGACTCTGACAGAACTCATCACATTATAAAGCAGCATTAATAACATGTTAATTGAACTACTAAATACCATTAGCCATTAAAATTACCAGTGGCTGCTATAATCCACAATATTTACTGAAAACTAGAGGAAGAAATAGTTTTGCTTAAAATACTGGTAAAAAAGCTGAAAGAACAAAATTAAGTTGACCTTTTGATAGATGTCTGTTTATTGATTTAAATTCACCATTTTGTGAACAATGTCAAGGAGGTCTGTTAGAATAGAAGCATGTATAATAACGTGAGCTAAACAATTTTTATTTCTTTGTGTGTCATTACGGAGAGATTGAAGCAAGCTTCACCTAAGTGTAGTGATGCAAAAAAAATAATAATACCCAGTCTGGATGTGAAAAAGCAGAGGAAAACAAGAGCTTCATATTAAAGTGCCTTCTAGGTAGCTGACATGACGCATCTAGTCAGACGTAAATAATGACAGACGGAAACTATCATGAGGTCTGTGAAGCATCAACATGCTGCCATCATTTTCTTTCTAACCTTGCTTTGCTAGCAGCTCTCAGACTTACAGGCTGAGAGATCATTTAAAAAGCAAATCCTAATGATGCTGCCCACTGTAACAACAGCCACTGAGATTGGCATCAATTTAGCTCAGTTTGGGAACTCGGACTAGCAGCCATTGCTGGCTCCTGACACCCCAAACGGGAGCTATCCCTCCCTTCCTCCCTGGCTCCCTGCAGCTTCATGTGCATCTCACTGAAAATGATCCACCTGTATGGGCAAAGGGGAGAGCAGCCGCTCCTCCTTCACCTGCCTCTTGGAAAATAAGCCCTTCAGTTATTTCCTTTATTGGATTAGGTTTATTTTGGATGTAGGATGCCTGAAATGTTTTTCATTGTATACGTTTTATTTGTAGTACATGTGCACAGGAAAAGAGAGGAAGTAATGTACTGGTATCCCTGTAGCTTCAGCCAAGCAGTGCTATGGTTCAGATAAATACATTTGTACACGGCTGTCATAATCAACCTGGAATGGTAGAGCAATTTTGCAAATGCAATTTTAAGGGGGAAAAAAAGGTAGAACAAAAACCCTCACAACAGTTATCTGTCTTGTCCAGCTCAGTAGACTCTCTTCATCAAAATGATCTACAATAAAAGAGTTGCACGTTTTATTTAAGCCAGTGACTGCATTGCAAACTACTGGGAAACAAAGCTGATGTGTGATAATGTAATGGCATTATCACTTTGCAAATCAGCATGTGACTTTGCTTGGGTGCTAGCAGGGCACGAGAGCTCAGAGACAGATGACAACATGAAAAAAAACAAGTAGATCAGACTGCTTGTTTTTGATTGTAAACATTATTTTCATATACAACAATGAATTTTATCCTGTTTGGTAAGCCTGACCTCAGGCTGTATAACTGTATTTCCATTGTTTGTATGTAAATTAAAACATGACAAAAAAAATCCTTCCCAACCCTCCCCATCAGAGGGCTATTTATGCTTCACAGATCTTTCCAGTACTTTAAGCACAACTAAGCAGCTACCTCAGGTAAAGGAGATGCTCTTTTTCCAAGGAAGCATTTTAAAATGTTTCCTCACACACACTTCTGAATGTTCTAAATACTAATGCAGAATTTGTGACTCTCGAAGTAAATAGATGGCACTTAATTATGCTGGTGATGTCAGGTATTGTATAGGTTGATTTCCCAAGACATAAGTGAAAAATGTACTATTTGGTCTTAAATTTAGACTTAATAAATAGCTAATTTAGGATCTTGCTCTATATGCAAGGATATAATCACAAGGCATTCATTTTTAAAAGGTTTCATTTATTCTTGTGAGCTTAATTATTGCAAGGAAACTGTGAGCAATTTGTTTTTTTTTACCAGTGTCTGATTTCTGAGAATGGTTATTAAATATTAAATGGATGCATAATTCAGGCAATTAAGAAAGTAATCACACAAAGTAATGTAATGGAAGTTAATTATTACTGCATAAGCAAATAGTTCATTAATGCTAGTAGTTGCTATGGCTGCATTCTTAATACATGCAGAACTGAAGCATGAATCCTCTGTGTATTCAGAGGTACCAGAAGTATGGTACTGCAGAAAGAGTGCTCCTAATGAAAGGCCCAGGCAAATAAGGTCATATTGACCCCTGACTTGCTGAATGCTGTAGGATCATCATTACTTAAGAGAGTTTTATCAAAACCATGGCTATTTTAGATGCTTATAATACCTTCTGTTTGTAATATAGGCCATGGCTTAAATCAAGGAAGAACTTGGGGAATTTAGCTGTTTTAAAATTAATTAGTAAATCACCAATCCTGCTTTTCTTGTTAAAATTCTATCCAGTGGTACTCCTCTTGTTAAAAGGCTATAAAATCACTATATGTAACTTAAAAGGATTGTACAATTTTTCAGTATAAAAGCATAATAACTGACAACCACTCTTGTTAGATTTTGTTCTTCAGAAACGAGAGCAAAATCTGACATTCCTCTGCTAAAATTATTTCCCTAAAGCATAGCTCTTCATAAAGACTATTTTAAGCCAAGAGCCACTCACACAGCTATATTCCACCTAGTAGGCTGTGATGCAGTAATATTAACCTTAGCACTACATGGTTCAGCCAGGGATGGGAGGATTTGTGTCTGAGGGATGAACGGTGCAAAATGGTAACAAGATTCTCATTGGAACCTCAAAAGATGTGAAGNTAGGACAGTTGCTTCCTTCATTTGTGTTTTTAGAGAGGAGCAGAATGTCACTTGTCCATTTTAGGCTATATGTTATTTTAAAAGGGGAAAAAAAAGAACAAGACAGCAATCACCATGCTGGAGAACCCATGCAGGTCATCACATGCTTACTCCTGCCAGCTGCTGGTTCTCGCATCCTCCTCCTCCTCCCTCAAAATGCAGCCATGTTGGATTAAAGGAGGTGGCTTTTGTCACTAAAGGTGCACTGCAGCTAAGCAAGAACTGGAATTTTATTCATTTTGTGTAAAGGCTGCTCTGAACTTCCTGGGATGTCTGTAGGGTCAAATGACCATTTGACAACTGAGGACGCTAAGGTTTGCAATTTTTAATCATCTGCTCCGCACATTTCAGTGCGTACCACAAAAGGACAGTAAGCAAAGGGGAGGATGCAGGATCTAGTTGTTGCTAGCTTGGTGCTTTCTGAGTTTTCTGGAGAAATCTTCCAATGATTACTTTATGCTGCCAAGATATCTAGGATTTGAGAAGACTGGGGAACCCAAGGAGGGAGGGGGGAAAGCAGTGCAGTTGCAGCTCGGCATTGCACTCTAGTCTTCCCAAGGAATAGCAATCAGCTAGAATACTGATATGATGCATCTGGAAATAAAACTCTTATAAACCCTTGTGAGAAAAGAGGTTAGACCTTTGGATTGAAAATGTGCTCATGCACACATGCACAATGACATTTCTTAATTTATTTTAGGGCCACTCAATCCATGAAAGTGTTCATTATTTTGAAATATTTAATGCTGTTTCAGAATGGAAACAAATGTTGAAGTATAGGAAATTCCTATGGGACAGAAATTGTGTTTTTACCAGCTCTAATAACCACCATCGCAACAGCATGAGCAGTCAATCAAACAGGAATTGAGCCAGCACAACCCCAGGAAAGTTCCTTTCATCCCTTCTTTATTTGAGAAGCAAACCCTTAGTCTTTTTGCAAGCCCTATTAAATGTACAGCTTTTGCAGAACGTCTGGGGAGGCATGAGATTTGGCTGTTTGGGGCTGAGTGTGAGAGAACAAGTACCAGACTTTCCCAGGCCCCACAAACAGCACCTTGCAAATGGCCATCTGAAGCTTGCCACACGGAGTGCCTCTCCTGGAAGTGTCGCACAGGAAGGTGGTGAGCCCCTCTGCTCAGCCAGCTGGTGGTGCTTAGGGCTCATAGTTGGGTCCTCAAGTCTCTCAGTGTTACCCACACCAGTTTTGGAGCCCTCCTGTCATCTGCTGTTGACAAAATGCCTTGCTCAGTGCACAAATTGCTGAGTCTGCTCCAGCTCTGCACCCAGAGTGGTTTTAAGGTGCAGCCCTTTGCAGAGGGTAATGCAGCCATCCAGAGGAAAAACAGATAGCAAAGGTGGCTTCTTGTGGATAACTGACTGAGTTGTGACCCAAAAAGATGCTTAGTTAATTCAGACAGTAAAAAGGCAAACGTGAATAATAAATACATTTCTTCAACCTTGCATCTGATACATTACTGAATTGAATGATACTTCTTGAACAGGATAGAACAAGGATGGAAACGTGTCATGAGGTTACAGGAAATGCAATTCCACCTCATGCAGTTCCTCATAGGCCAATGAATAATGTGGGACCTTTGGTATCTTAGCCTAGAAACTGCTTAAGCAGTAATGATCAACCATTATTGCTTGCTATGTTACCCTTCCTGCTCCAAATGAGTGCTTAATGATTTGGGGTGATAGTGAGATTGGCCAGATATGATAGGACTTTCTTGAGTAGCTGAAACATAAATTACCCGGAAAACTATTAAACAGCACAGTGTGTTCTGCTAGAAATGCTCTCTGCAGGTCTGCAACCAGACCTCTCAGTCTACCCATCCCTGATGCTCTCCAGCTTTGGCTGGAATGGGCAAGCAAGGTGTTAGCACCCACAGCTTTTCCATCTAGTTCTGTCTGTCTGTGCTGGGACTATGTCTGGATACTGTGTTGGTTTTGTCGTTTGGGTGGGAGTCTATACCTAGTGTGTGGATTTTTGGTGACTGCATTAGAAGTTTTGATAACTGTATTGACAGAAGTTTTAGTTCTCATATGCTGCTTCTCTCTTTTTGGTAAATGAATGTGTGCTAAACGCATATAGAGGTTTTCATTTGAATGAAAACTTGTTATATACAGAGAGATTATGCCCAAACGATTCCTAACAATAATTCTATTTTCTTTCATTCCAATGACAGTACTAAGAAAGTAAAGATTTCTGGAAGTGAGCCCAGCACACAAATAGCAAAGGTCTGATTAAAATTATGATCATCTGTAAAAAAAGAACTTGGTGTATCTTCAAAATAATTAGAATACAAAATTTAGTAACAATCTTCTTAATTCTGTACTCGAGTATACTGTATTCTTCTCATCAAATAATTGTAATTTATTTCAGATACAAATTTTAAGTCTTATTTTCTGCAATGCATTACAGAAATAACCCTCAAAACTCTCATTTAACAGCACTATTGACACTAAATATTTTTTCTTTTACTAAAATAACTGGGCTTTTTGTGAAGGAAAATAACCAAGAAAAAACAACTAAAAATGTTGATTTTTATTTTAAGCCACATTGTTGTAGCTCCAAGTTCTGGTTTAATGTGAATAACTGGTATATGTTTTGTCTTCATGTAACATGGCAAAAATGAATTCTGAGAACAGTGCAGTAGGTCAGAGCGCTGACCTGGGTTCATAATCCTACGTCTCTAGTTGGGAATATGTTCTAATAAAATACTGACAATGCCCAAGTACTTTTATTTAACTTCATAAATTAAAAATTTGAGGGAAAAAACCCTATAGCTTTGAAATTGTACCTGTCTCTCAGCCTTGCCTATAAATTTATCAATCTCTAGGCTCAAACAAAGCGTGACAAACCTAAATGCTTTGGCAGATGTCCCCTGTGTGAACAACTCCCTCTTGGGTTCCTATCTATACAGAAAATGAGTGTTCCTTTTTCTGCTTCCAGCCACGGCTTCACTTGGCAAAAAAGACTTATACCCTTGCCCTGTCCAGGAGGCAGAAATTTCACAGGAAACACTTTGGGAAATTTTTTCTTAACTAGCTCTAAGAAGCAATATTGGGGTGTCTTATTTTGAGTGATTTCTCACTATTTTCCCAATAGTATTGTTGATTTAAGTCAATATAGTCAAACAATAAACATTTCAATAACCAGGTCAACATGTAGTATTCATAAATTCCTGCAGAGCTGCTCTACATCCATCATGCAGTATAGTAAAGGTTGAACACCATGGTCTTATCCTATTTTTCATTTTCCTTAAAGATATGCACATCCTTTTTCAAATTTTACCACACTGTTATTCATAGATTCTGGGGAGCTGTCACAAAATGTAACAAAAAGAACTGTACTTATAATTGTATGGACTCTAACAGAGATAACAAGGAAAAGTTGAAGTTTTAAGTACTTATTCAAGTCTTGGTTAAGGAAAACTATTTCCTTTTCTCTTTGGCACACATGCATTGAAGTAACAAGTGCCCTGCCATAGGCTGTCTGTCTGTATAAACATGGTGATGTTTTCTGTTATCAGTTATTCTTGCAGTGTCTGTTCATATTACGTTTGTTTTCATCATGATAGGATTCCCTGTAGGTATTCCAAATATCCAAAGACCCACCACCAAAGTCTTAACAGAGAATGTAATTAACTTCAAATGGGTCTGAGATGAAAAGTTTGCTCAAAAGTTGAAAAAAGCACGTACCCATGATGGTTCAAAATAGTTGCTTATTCTGTATGGAGGTTTTGTTGGTTTTTTTTAATACAGCAATTCTTCGTCAAAGTATGACTCCATATTCCTTCAGTGTCTTTCTTAACTCTGTTTGTTTTGAAGTTTCATTTGAGGTAATGCTTATCAGAAACTATTTCTGTTTTCTGTTCTTTGCTGCTTCTTTAATTTTCACAAAGTTCTGCTTGCATCAGTCACCTGCTTCCTTTCATGTATGTATTGTCCTTGTTCCTTTGGTACAGAGAATTGTCACAGTCTTGAGAAAAGACAAAGACATCCTTGGAGAAGGTATAGGAAGCAAACAAGTTGATGTTATGGCATCTAGGTTGTGCAGGCCCCACTAGTTGCATACATTACCTCTGCTTTGATATAGTGTTTAATGTAGTCAATCGAGTTACAACTGGGAGTTTGAAGGAGCAGAAGAATGAAACTGTACAAAAATATAAGCAAAAGGTGCTAACCAAAAATAGAAATGCCATAGACAGGTGAAGTTAAATGCAAGCAGAGTGCTTGGTTGCTGGTGGGGTTGTAGTGGTGTATTTGCATTTGTATAGTGGGAAGAAGTTCATGGCTGTAGAAATTTGGATGAGGTTAATCTTGCATCTGAATTACCTTTATTAGCATTACTTTAAGTTTATACTTCAAAATTGGTTAATGGAATGAGAGTAGATCTGTGCTGGATAATTATCCTCTCCCTTCCTTGTATCTCTGTTCAAATACAACTGGAAATGCCTTGATAGTATCCTATGGATAGATAAAGAATGATGAAAATAACGCAGATAGAATTCTTCTTTTTATTTTATTGCTTGCTACCAAAAATGTGGCAAATACAGAAAATGAAGGCAGGTCAAACATGAAAAAGCTTAGTCTGAAAAATAGAAGTGATGAAGATAGGGTTCCAGTTGAAAGCTACAGGATAGCCCATTTAATTTTTTTTTTTAGTGATTTTCATTCTCAGTTTCTCTCACAAAAGGCTTGCAGCAGTAGCCAAGTGCTTTGCTACGCCTTGGGAACTGCTTCTCAGGGTAACTTGGCTCCAGAGCCAGAAATTTGCAAAGTTGTCTTGGTCTGTGATACTCATCAGCAACATTTAACTTCAGGTGGAAAGACAAAAAGATGATGCTAACCTTCAAAAAGGAAAAAGTTCCACCCACCCTACAGTTACTTGACTGTATACCACTCCAAGTGATGGGATTTTGGCATTCTGAAGTGAACCTTGGCAGAGTATGATTCACTTTAAACATGTGTAAACTTGTGTTGAGACCATAGCTGTCCTGCCAAGGGAACACTCTAATGTTATGGGTAGTTCAGTGTCATGCTGGTACATAATGTTTATGTACAGCCTGCCTGGACTAATCTTAGAGGTGGAACACCTTGAAAATCACTTCAGGACTCATACTTGCAGTACGCAGGTCAGTTAACAGTTCTTGGAGTTCAAGAGGTGGTTTATCTGTTGTGTGGACAGCGGTGTAACTTTCTTAGAAATTGTTTGCTAGATCCAGAACTCATTAGTGCACTCTTACAAGTTCACCTCAGTGTTTGCCCCTGAGCTGAGATGCTGACGGGTTGAGTAGACTTGTTCAGCAAAACGCTCCCAGAGATATTCTCAGGAGTACGAGATCAACACATGCTGACTTCCTCTCTCTGTCTCTGTAAAAATATAAAAGCTATTTCAAGGCATCGGATGCTAGAGTCTGTTACTAAAATAAAATCAGTACAGTATTTTTTTCCACTCTCTAGATCCAACCTTCCTTTCTGCAATTACTTCCTTTCCCAGAACAGTTAAGCTTTATAGCTGTGGTACCTAGCAGCCATGAAATTACTCTAGGATTATTTCATATAAAGGAAAGACCTAGCTGACCATTAATATTTTAATTAATATCAATGAACAGTTGCTGCAAGCCAAGTTATTTGTCATTCCTCTTAAACAAAAAACTGACACTGAGCTGCAGCTTCTTATTTTCAGTAGGAAATGAAATGGTTCACAACTGCTTTTAAAAACCTTTTCACATAAACTTGAAAAATTGATTTTATTTTTTTTGTGTGTGTGAGGAGACAGAAATTCTTTAGTTTAGGTACTATGCCCTTGCTCTGAATAACTTTTGAGTCTGATAACATATATTAATAACATATAATAAGTTAAGACAACATTTAAAATTTGGATAAGCTTTGGAGGAGAATTAAAGAGGATAATTAAATATTTAGGCTTTAAACTCTTAATCTTTTTCTTTCCTGAATGTCAGGCTATATTCTTTCAGTCAGTTTACTGCATAGCACCACACACTTCGTTGGTATTTGCCACTTATAATATGTGGATAATAAAAATGTATTTGTAGTTTTTATTTAGAGGTTCCATTTACGGTTTACATATCGCATGTAATTAGATTGGTATTACTGCAAGTCGTACAATATCATGGAATACTCATACAATATCCTTACTCGGTGTAATACAATAGAAGTTTATTACTCAAATTAAAAGGCAAATTAAGGGGAGAGAGGAGTGCTTTGGTTTTCATGAGCATATTTTAAGCCATATTGGAACAAATAATGTATCCAAGTAAAGACAGACCTGTGAATGGGATATGTTTCCCCCTGATAATAATGTTCAAAGACTGAGCCAATAAGGCCATCCAGAAATGGGGTACCTGAGTCAAATCCAGAAATTCAGTACAAGGATCAAAAGAGAAACAGTAAAGTTATTGAGGAAAAATACAGGGCAAAAAAATGCACTTTTTTTGTCTTGTTCAAGTAATTAACACTTCCGTTTCAAGGACTTGAACTTGCATATAGTGGAGATAAATTTTCTTCCCAGCTTCAGCCTGATGGAATCAGATCATAACTGAGATCATTCAACTGGTATATCAGTGTAGGCATTCCAGCTTCCTTAAGCTAAGTAGCAGAGCTGTGGTTATTTAATGTCCAGTCAGAGGCCTTCAAAAATGCTGCTACTTTCTCTTTGAAAGTGCAACCCGCCTACTTTTTCAGTAGTGTCACTGAACAGAGAAAAAGAGCAAAAGGATGTTTTTTCTCTCTGGATAACAAGTCTCAAGTTAAGCAGGACACACAGAATTTTTTTATTTTTTTAGAAAGTACAGTCACTCAAGTATCCAGGAATGAATGAATCCACATGTTTTGGGTCACTCTTAATGCTGTTTATAGATAAAGATAATGAGCAAAGAGCAATTGAAAATATGGAGGAGGTGGCAGAAAAGCAAGGCTTAAAAATGTATTGATGGCAGCCAGCAGAAGATCTTTGATAAATCTTGCAGATGAGAAACACAGATGTCAGTTAAGAGTCTCAACAACTAAAACCATAGGTGAAGGGAAATTAAATGTAAGATTAAGAGCAGTAGTGGATCAAGATGTTCTGCAGAAGCAATGGATATGTTCTATAAACAAGAAAAGGTGGTCCATCCAATGTGCTGTGTGTCAGGAGAGATGTACTTCATGTTCTCTTTTGAGTAGGTATGAGGGGGTGGAATTTAAATTTTTGCCTCTAAAGCAAGCATAGATCTTGGCTGAAGTTATGTCCTTGCCTATTGTGACCCTAATCTTGAACACAGTGAAAGGAGAGGAAGATGATTACTATCAACTTCAGAGCATTTTGTGTCAGATCTGCTGGACATTACTTGGCAAGAACTAGGTAGCATTGCTGTAATCTTTCCTACAGACAACTTCAGTATACAAATTAATTTGAAAACTGCGTAAGTGTTGTGAAATTAGCTCTATGTTGCCATTTCTATTTAGGGATAATTGCTAATCCGTGCAAAGACAATAAGTGTGAAAGTCCCTGCAGATGCTGTCTGGAGCATTCCTAGGCAGGGGAGAGAGCTTGGCGCCATTTTTATAGTTATGCCTGTTAAGATTTAATAGATGGAAAGTTTCATTAGTGAACAGTGTTGCAATTAACTTGAAGGAGGTTCCAGCCTACTGTATGCAGTCCTTCCTCAGAGAAAGTTGTTTACATTTCCTTTTGGAAATAATTTATTGGCTCTTCAGCACTTGATTGTTGGTGAATAGCAAGGGCCATGATTTAACAAAAAAAACCCCACTGAAAACACAACACGATTTTTTCATTAGTCTAACAGAGGATTGGGTCAGTTGTATAACTTTTTATTCCTCGATGAACACCCCAGTTGCTGAAAGTCAAAACTAAGTTGACCCAAGGGCAAGAGATAACAGAGAAATGAAAATTTAGAGAATTGTTTTCTTCTTGGTAACATCTGTAATAAGGATTAATGGAGTAGTGACCTGGTTTTTGTTTGGTTTTTTTACCAGTCCACCCTGAGGCCAAATCCACATGCTTCACGCAATACTTTCATTGCAAAATAGATTAGGATTTAGACCTTCTCAGTCTTGTGGATGACCTGCCATGTGAGAAGAGGCACACAATTCCTACTAACTTTAGAGCTGTTGCAAATTGATTTTAGTGCATTTACTGCAGATCTGCCCTTTGTTAATCCTTTTGAAAGAGGAGTATGTGGTCGCATGAAGCTGATTGATGTTCATAATAATTGAAGATCCTGTTCCCTGAAACTTTCAGGGTCTACTTGAAAAGAGCTCTATCAGAGTAAGCAGTGGTTGAACCCAGTCCTGACAAGTCCACCACCTGCCAGCACCCAGCTTGGCTGCAGCAGAGCCCTTGCTGCCCTTATGAGCCATGAGATGTTTGGAGACATTGTGTATTCCCTTTAGAGAGGCTCCCAGTATGCTTTTGATGGCACTCTTAACCATGAAGTGTAGGCAAACTGCTCTGAAAAATTATTCCTGATTCAGAGCCAGCTTCCTCTGAATTCTGTCAAAACCTTTGTCCAAAATACCAAATTAATAAGACTCATTTGGACAAATGTAATGCCAGAAAAAACACAAAACAGATCATGTACTTGATCATGAGATTGTGGTGACCTGAACAAATTCCAGGTGATGGTGGTTTAGAGCATCATAACTGGTGGTTGTTCTGGTTTTCACTGTACAGACGTTTCTTCTCTGAGTGAGAAAATGCAGAGGTAACAAACTGGTGTTAACAGGAGCTAGGAAGTTTATGCATTTCTTAGTGAATCAGGAAATCTGAGTGTGATGACTAGCATGTGATGTGTGACTTATTCATGGCCTGGTATTATAATTTGAAAATGAATGAACAGAAATAAGGAAGATATTATACTATTTTATGCTAAATTAACCTATCTGTAGAGTATTAAATATCTATCTCTGGAGAGACATCACAGAACCTAAGTATTTTCACTGCAACAGTGGTCTTATAAGTATTTAATGTTTTCCTGCTAGGATGTAAAATTATTAACTGATATTTTTGAAAGAACTAGAGAAAAATAGGAAAATGCGAACTAATCAAATGAATTTAATTTTATTCTGAATGGAAATTTCGGTAATTGTTTAATTTAGCACTAATCAAAGTTTTTTTTTTCTTTTAACAAATTCTTGTGAAAGGCAAAAGCAGATTCATCAGTGCTTAAATTCTCTGTAGAAGCACAGTGGCCTGCCTGAACTCTTCTGTGGGCAAGGTTTGCAGGGCTGAGGGTGGAAAACATTGTCAGAATGGACACAGGCAGTCTTATCAAATGGCCCGCTGTGTGCATGCTAGTCTGGACCACGTGGTCTTAGGTCAGGGCTGTAAAGAGAAAATTGCTGTTTCTGCCATTGCAATTGCAACCAAGTGTCTTTTTCTGAATGAGTGCCTCTGCCTGCAATGCTACAGATGAGCTATCTTGTGTTAAAGATTTAGGGGGACCAGAAATGGAGTGGCATAAACTACGTTTTAGTCTAACTTCAGGGACTGATTTATGAAAAGGGGAACCAGAGAGTTAAAAATGGATGCAAGTATCCCTCACACATCAGCTTATTGCTCCATGAGCCCCCTCAATCTAGTGGGAGATTCTTTTTCCTTTTCCTTCTCTCATGGTGCAGTGAAGCGCCATGAGGAAAGCCTTACTTTTTGGGGGGAAAAGTGCATGAGAAGATCTGAAAGCTCAAAAAAATTATTACCTATCCTGCTTCACATGTGATTGCAGTTGAGAAGGCTAAGGGGGAAGTTCTGGACATGTACAGCTACTCTGTTACTTCTTATTTTGATGGATTTAAAGTGGAAAATAAAGGATGAAGTATTACACAGAGGAAGTGGATGTATATGTGAGAGACAGGGCAAGGTGTATCTATTCACAAGGACAAGGGGTGATGGCTGCGTTGCCGTGATACATTGGCTGCACTGCTATCATCCTGTCCAAGAGCAGAACATGGCAAAAGTGCACACATGCCTGCACTCACTGCCACTATGGCTTAACAACGAGGAAGATGTTAGCTTTTTCTCAGTTTTAGATCTTACTACTTCATTTAATAAATGTGGTATTGTTAGTTAACACTAAAAAACCTAAGAGTCAGAGTTGAAATCCACTGTGAGGAAAGAGGCAGACCATGGTCAGTGTGAGTAGGACGAAGAAAAAGACCTTTTCCAAAGTGTTCTCAAACACAAGTGTTGAATCTGGAGTTATCCTGAGGCAAGAGTTAAGGTAGTGCTCTCACTGTGGTGGGTTTTGTCACC
>NW_016690187.1:8406303-8439940 GCF_001604755.1 Lepidothrix coronata
TTAAGACTGAGTCAATGTGGTTAGGGCTGCAGTGCTGTTGTGGCTGCAGTCCAGTGGGATAGCAGTGCACTAACCCACAATATGGGATAACCTTCCAGCCTTCTCTGTCTCCCTGTCTCCACCAAATTATTCATTGTATTTGAGTACTGTAATCCTAGAAAGAATACTTCCAAAAGGCTTAAAAGGAATGTCATGCAACCTTTATTAGTTTGTCACTACAGCAGAGACACCTCCAACTTGCTTTGATTTAGTGACGTAACTAGTGGTTAAAAACTTTAGGCAAGGCCACACACATGCTAACAGTGACTAGTGATTTGGATAATTAGTAAGAATGGCAGAGTCCTGTCTCTTTACATGAAAGGTAGCAATGATATGCAATTAAAAATGAGCTGTAAAAGGTAAAATCATGTAGCTATATGGAATGTAGTAGGCCAGGTTGAGTAAAGCAACATAACAGTTACACCAGAAAAAAGAGAGGAGAAAGGAAGGAGAATGCTTTATTTTTGAGTGTTGTTCTCAGTGAAATTGTTTCTAAAAGTGGAGTGTGGGAGAATCATTGGCTTTTCTGAAAACAGGATTAGCTCCATCACAGTAAGTGTTCTGATGTTTGTAGGATCTGTTTTCTCAGAATATTTATAAGATGTTAAAGCTGCCTGAATGGAGCACCTTGATAGTATAAAAAAATTACAAAATTGTCATAATTAACTGGGAAAGTGTGAGGTGCAATTAATGTTTTCTCTTACAATTTTTTTCTACCTCATGGTTCTTGCTCCTTTCTAAAGTTCTTGGCCCTACCACCTGTTCTCTTTGCATTGGGAAGGTTTCAACTTGGCCCCAAAACATTATTTGTTTTGACAAATTTGGGCTAAATACCCTTTTTCTGCCTAACTACTCCTCATTCGCCTTCTGAAACTAAATTTCTGATACCATACTGTTTCCTAGCAATAGTCTACCAGTTATATACAGTGTCAGAGAAAATCTGAGGATGGTTATCAATTATTTCTAATAAATCAGAATAATTTCACAGTATTTTGAGTACTGCAAATTTATAATACAACTTTGCATCTGTAAACGTGGAAGGAGTAGACTATGACACATGCTGGCACCATCTGATCTCTAGCAGGTGATATAATGGATCCTATAGGCTTCCAGAAGACTTGCACTAATTAGTGAGTCTCAGGTGACTGCATACCAGACCGTACTTTTTTTGCACAGAAGATGCCGAGCTGGAAGTGACCCACAAGGACCATCAAGTCCAGCTCCTGGTCCTGCACAGGACCATCCCCAAGATGTCTCACACCATGTGCCTGAGAGTATTGTCCAAATGCTTCTTTAAGTCTGGGAGGCTTCGTGCTGTAACCATTTCCCTGGGAGCCTGTTGCAGCATCCAACCACCCTCTGGGTGAAGAACCATTTTCTAAGATCCAACCTAAACCTCCCTGAGACAACTTCAGGCCATTGCCTTGAGTTCTGTCACTGGTCAGTGACAGTGCCTGCCCCTCCTCTTTCCTTCCCGAGGAAGTTGTAACTGCAATGAGGTCTCCCCTCAATCTCCTCTTCTCCAGGCTAAACAGACCAAGTGACCTCAGCCATGCCTCATACAGCTTCCCCTCAAGGCCCTTCACCATCTTCATTAGCCTCCTTTGGACACCCTCTAGTAGCTTAGTATCTTTCTTGTATTGTGGTGCCCAAAACTGCACACAATATTCAAGGTGAGGCCACCCCAGAGCAGAGCAGGACAAGCCCCTCCCTCGATCAGCTGGTGATGTTTTGCCTCATGCCCCCCAGGACACAGTTGGCCCTCCTGGCTGCCAGGGCACTGCTGACTCATATTGAACTTGCCACTTACCAGGGCCCCCAGATCCGTTTCCGTGGCACAGCTTTCCAGTATCTCATTCCCCAGTCTGTCCATACATCTGGGGTTGCCCCACCCCAGGTGCAGAATCCGGCGCTTCCCCTTGTTAAACTTCGTATGGTTGGTGACTGACCGGTCGTCTGATTTGTCAATGTCTCCCTGTAGGGCCTCTCTGCATTCGAGGGAGTCCACAGCTCCTCCAAGTTTTGTGTCATCTGCAAACTTGCTACAGAGGTCTGGACCACTGAGGTCATGAAAGATCCCCAAACATGCTTCACAAAAGAGTATTTAACCAGATTGTACTGTGAAAAAAGGAATTGTAGATATTTCTGGAATATATCTATTTTGGAATATATATCTATTGGAATATATGTCTATTTTGGAATATATCTATTTCTGGAATATATGTATTTTGTCAAAGTGAGTTCCGGTTTAATATTTGGGTTTATGTAGTGTTATATCTTATTTCTGTCAGTGTGTGTGCACTAGTGACTTTATAGCATCAAAGGCATAATGTTTTATGCTTCAAAGATACTTCTATTTCAATAGCTGGTGAATGGTTCAAAAATTACTAGACAGGTCTTTTATTTCAAAATAGAGTAGAAATTATTAACATACACAGAGTAGCCCTTATCTTTTTTGTATAGAATGCACACTTGTGTTTATAGCCATGTTTTTGACCACTTCTGGATACAGAACGTTAATGTTATGCAGCATACTTTCTAGATTTGTCAGTTTTTTGTCACTTTAAGTCCTAATTAGTCAAATACCATTACGAATCTGGAATTACTATCCTTTTTTTTTAAATACTCCAAGTAGCCAACAAATGTTAATATGAGGAAATGGCCTCAAGTTGTGCCAGGGGAGGTTTAGTTTGAAAAATTTATTCACTGAAAAGGTTGTCAAGCATTGGAACAGCCTGCCCAGGGAAGTGGTGTAGTCACCATCCCTTGAGGTATTTAAAAGGCGTATAGATGTGGCACTTAGGGACATGGTTTAGTGGTGGACTTGGCAGTGCTGCATTAATAGTTGGACCTGATGATCTTAAAGGTCTCTTCCAACCTAAATGATTCTATGACACCTTTCTTTACGCATAAGTAAAGCAGATTTAGTGAGGTGTTGCCTTCTCTTTCAGAGGGTTGTTTGCGTGTATCATGAGCCATTTAGTGGAAATGTGTACGTCAGAGGTGTGGTACCTCTCACCTACATATGAAGGAAGCCTTTTAATTCTAGACAGTGTTGTGCAGCTATTAACTTTTGAAGTTCTCATCTATCTGAGAGGTTGCTGCCTAAGCAATAATAAATAGTTCGTATGGTTCAGAACTGAAAAGTGAAAGAGCTCTTAGGATAAAATCTATGTGATGACTCTGAGCTAATACTTCATTAATGACCATGCATTTATTAAAAAAATCAAAATAATCCCCCAGAACACCAATCCACACCCCTCCCACAACACAATCTGGTGATGATCTGCAGGTGAGCTAAAATCTGCAACTGTGCACTGGGAGTGGTTCTCCTTCCCTGTTACCTAGATGACCAGGATTAAAGTTAGTGAATGGTCAGGAGATATTTGTATAAAGTTAATGGTTTTGTTGTGTAAATAAGCTTATTGAGCTTACTGGGTGTTAAAATAAGCTTCAAAAGAGAGGAGTAACAAGACATATAACAATTATCTATTTTGCTTCCAGTAATCTATCAAATCTTAAAACATGTCTGATGAGGGAACACTGCTGAGCGATGTTTCAGTTCCTAATAAAGACAAAAAACCCCAGGTAATTATTTTTGAAACCTTGAGGACTACCACAGTCCTAAATCAACCTCCTACAATTTATTATGTATTGCATATTTGTGCAATATAGAATGAAACTATGGTTAGAAACTTTGAGACTGCAGACTGGAGCAAATGTTTGGTTCTGTCATAGTACAGAAGCTGTGATCAATAGAAGAAAGGAGAACATGCTATGGTTCTGTTTGATATGGAACTTCTTTTTGAAGGAAACATTTCCATGGAAGTGAGGTTTGATGTGTGTCTATGACTTATAATTTTATTTGGAAAAGAAAAGGGATGATTAACTGTGTATTGAGAAACTAGGAATCCAAATGGTTCAGAAATTTCAGAAAGATTTGGCACACGGTTGATCAGAGATAGTTTGAGACTTCTAGTTTTGTCCTTCTTAGCTCTCTGAAACATTGATTGAATCTTGTAGGGCAGAATAAAATTGCAGTCTGCAGTAAGACTGTTAAATAGCATAGTTGGAAAAAGTCCAAACATGCTCATACTTGTAAAATCTTTTATTCTGAGCAAAAAACTTACTGAACAGTTTACATCTTGTGCAAGCTCCAAGGAAATATTGCAACTGTTTGACTACAATGTTGCTCAAAAAACAGTATTATTCAGTGCTGCAAAAGGGTTGTGCTTTCAGGGATCATTTCCTGTTTTTCAAGATGGCTGTGGAGGTCAATGGCACAGAATGTGACGAGAGACCTCTCTGTAGGAGTTTCCCTATGTAGCACAAAGTGTACCTGAGTGTTTGTGTTTGAGAGCATTATACAGCACTTAGGACAAAGGGAATCCTGTTCTATAACTCAAACACTGGGATGATGCTGCTGTGAAAACAGTTGCCTAAAATACTTGGTTTAGGGGCCTGCAATAATTTGCTGAATCAGCACTTTGGGTTTTTTTGAAGACATTAATCCCTTAAAACCAAGAACTCCTGTCTGTTTTAGATTCTTTCTGTTGATTATTTTTAATCAATTATCAAATAATATTTTAAGTGAGAGTTAATGTGAGAGTGAATGTAAACTTGTGTTCAGAAAGCCCTATGGTATTTTGCCATATTTCTGTGGGTTCATCTAGCCACTTCCTTCTTGGAAAGAGCACAGCTGTGATTTGTGTCAAGGAATAAAGGCTGCTTTGAGATTTCAGTGATTAACTGATTTGCATCTTCAGTTGAAAGGAAATTCTAACTAATCAATGGACTCAGCTACACTTGTTTCAATTTAAGTAAGCAAGTCTAAAAGCCTTCTCTGCACCTCTGTTTGTTTAAGTTGGCCTTTTCTCTTTGATCTCATGTTAACATACCTTAATGACAGGTAATGATTGATAATGGTGTATTGTAAAGTTCAGGTAATAAATAGTGTTTTACTCATAATAATGCTGAATAATGTACTTTTTATGACCCAGTTTGATGGAAAATTTCCTTGTCAACTCTGCCTAATTGTCCAAACAAACCACCCATTACTTAAAGAAATACATGTCTAAAATAGACACATTAATTAGGGTCATGACTGAACTACACAAAGGAATATGGTAACACTTCAGTTATCTTTAACTGTGATCTTTAGACAGCAGTCCTGTTGTTTAACTGAAGTTTAATGGGAAACTATTGTTTACACTAGCCTTTTGTAACTTACAGACATGTGTTGGAATCAATCCATAATGTCTGGGTGATGGGAAAAGTATCATAACCCTGAATGTCTTTGGAGGTCATAAGCAATATTAGTTTGAACACCAAAAATGACAAAATTGAGTAAGACTGGATGAAAAAGGAGGAAAAAAAGGTTTGTGGGGTTTTATCCAGCCAGAAACTGAAGTCAGTAAACATCAAATTCCATTAAGTTGAGAGTTTAAAAAGGGGCTTAGTTTTTAGCTGTCAGCATCCTGGAATACTGTACATCTGAGTGCTGTGCCAAGCCCTCTGTGAGTGCTGGCACTCTCACAGTATCTCATCTGCATGCAAGTTTTGAGGATTTTTGCAGATAATGTAGTGGGGCTTCAGAAGTACCAGTGTTCGCTTTAAAATAAAATTCCAAACTTCAGAAAACTTTATGAACAGTGAATCATCCAAACTTTCTTTCATAAAGAACTATGAAAACCTAATTCTATGAAAAAGCTTCCAAGAGTGGACTGTCTTGTAAGATCAGCTAATTTTCTAATGAAGGGCTTCCTTGATGCTGAGTTTGGTCCCTTTAAATAAACAATGCTCACTTTCGTAAGTATCGTATAAACAGGCGCGAGATGTTCCTGGTATAAGAGAATTTGCATTCTCTCTCACTGCTCTCATGCAACAGAACATTCATTGGTCATCAAAAACAGCAGCTTCAGTGCAAGACTCAGTGTGTCAGCATGCCTGGAATGAAATGAAAAAGCACTTACCTGTCCCTTTCCTACCTCTGTTGTTTCCATTCAGTATTAAAAGTGTATAAGATGTTATGCCAAAAGGGATTTGTCCTTTTTATCTAGGAAGAGAAACATTTTTGCTATTTGCATTTCTGAATTGCTTAGCTGCCCAAGCATGCTTTATGTATGCTGCTTGAAATGTGTCATCGGATCACGTGTCCACTGTTCTCTGGCTGATGTTGGACTTTCTCCAACAAATATGGATTATGTTAAAGTAGGTTCTGAATTGACGAGGATATGTTAATAACTCCCAGATGGGCGTCTTTGTGCAGGGAAATACAAGCAGTCTATGGCAGGAGCTAGTGTTTGGCAGGTCCATCATTCCGTCATTAAAGGCCACATTATTACTCGCAACTCTGCTTGCATGACAATTGCTTGCATAAACTCAGTCTCCCAATAACTAATATACACAATTTTCTTTCAGATGTATTTTCTTCTTGCAGGGAATCTTTTTATGCCAGCTGGTACTTCCTCCAGTTTATATAATGGATTTTTATAATTAAATAGTAGGATGAAATAAACACTTATGTTCCACAAATGTGCACCTAAGGTCATTTTTTCAGATGTGTGACAAAAACACAAGCTCAGAATACTTATACTCTCACTGTGCAGCTTGTATTATTCAATGATGTGTTTATCTAAGTTTTGCTTAAAGTCACAATTGGGTATGCTATCTAAAGAAAAAAGTTTGTTTCATGCTCTTATAGGGATTTTTAGTCTTCCTATGAGTTGTTAAAAATAATAGTGCTTTCCACTTCTTTGCATGGATGGAAGAAGCTGTTACAACTAGATAGATACATGAACAGTATATGCAAGTGTGAATTGTATGATAAATGTATCTTGATCACTAACTCGTCCTTCATCTATTAACCCATTTCACCAAAACATTACAAAGCTCTCTTCATCCAATAAGCATTTACAAGGTATGACTGGCTAGAAAACATTTTCTTCTCCATCCAACTTCTTTCTTCAAAACTACCCAACCAAGTATCCAGTCATGAACTTATAAACAAATGCAAAGCCATGTTAGGCTTTTTGTGGTATTACAAAAAAAAGTGTTGACAGATTACACCTTTCACTGCTAGCTGGAAGTGAAGCAAAGGTTTTGTATTCTGGGAATGGGAAACTGAGATTCCCAGTTCTTGTTCTCATCTTTAGTTCTACAGCTGTGCATCCAGGAGTTGAATCCTAGAAACATTACCTGTGCTAAAAAATCTGAGTAGTTACTAGGTAAGATGAAATAAATAGTATAGGCAATAAACACTTAAACACCTTCATAAATAATATTTTTTTTTGCAAAAAGACTCAGTGACTAAATTACAAATATTTTTATCAATTGTCTAGATTATCCCAAGATCAATGGTCTCTATTTTAACGTAATCTTACAAAGCCATACATGTATATCATACACCTATACTTAAATCTGGATTTTGACAGACATATTAATGATAATGATTGCTTTATTGTTATTAATAATAAAAAAGGGTAAAGTATACATTTTGAAATAACATCATTGAGTCAGCTGATGAGAATTTGCATTTTTCAGCAGATTCAGGGGGATACTACTGTGTTGGGGCAGTATTTTCAGGTGATAACGCAGAACATCAATACTATCAAATGTTTGGATCTGACCCAAGCATCAAAGATATCATGAGGGGTCCTCTTAGTTCTATGCTTCTCTAGCCTCTTTCTGCGTGTTATGATATTATTATTCTCAAACTGGCACTTAATTTTCTTGGCTCTTAAAATGAGTGCAGTAAGAGTAGTTGAATATAATATGTAGTATTTTAATATTGTGACTCTTAATGCTACATAAAACCTTTGTTTCCTACAGGTTTATTGAGCTGGTGTATTAGATTTCCTGCTGCATGAGCAAGAAGATTATGGTGGCTTACGTCTAAGTATACTTTTGGGAAACATTTTGTATTTTCTCTATAAATAGTCTTTCTAAAACACAATTGTGGAACTATTAATGTTTATATCGCATTATACATCTCTCTAAGTTTACTGTGATGAGTATATAGTGTGGTAACAAGAGAAAATCTTTTTGCCTAAGAAACGTGTTCAGAATTTTTATTGTTAGAAGCCTACTAAAAGGCAATTTTTTTAATATTTATATTATCTGAAGGATATTTTTGGCTTATTACACTGAGTCATCCCTGTTTTCAGCAGCAGTAAAATTACATCTCTTGTGGAATTAAGCACTTCAATGGAGCTTGCAAATACACAGATATGAGCAGAAATGTAGGTGCTCTGGCTATTCCTTTTTTTGTCAGAAAGATGTGAAGTGAGTCAATTGCAATTGTAAGTTCTTCACAGGTAAAATTTAGGCTTGGAGATGAGAGTGTGTGCAGAGCAAAACTTTCCAGTATTTTATACTGGAAAAATGTTTTTGCCTTAAGCAAAAGAATGCATTCATCGTGGACTTTAAAGATACAAAGCCTAGAAAGATCCTTTATCTTGACACAAATGGAAAATGTATGTGGGGGGGAGGGATGTAGAGGCAGTTCATACCTGTATTATACTACTGACTTGCATTCTGGTTTAATGAGCAATTTCTTCATGATTTGGGAGAAAATGCCACAGGTCTATTTCTGCGAGGTCCCCTGCAGCCATTTATTCATTTGTATGTGAATAGCCACTTCCATTATTTTTTGAAAATGTAACATGAGAGAAACAAATGGTTGGTGTCTCCCCATCCAGCCAAATGAGATTGCTGTCTCCAAGCAGCACCTGTTAGGTGGAACAGCTCCAGCTCCCAGTGAGTCTTAGTTGGATTCAGATGCAGCATGAGGTATGGGTAATCTGCAATTTGCTGGGGGCATCGTTAGGTTGCTCTGCCTGCGGGGCAGGATTGTAGCCAGGCTGGGAGCAGCTGCCTGCCAGGCTGCCCAGGCAGGTGGGGACCTGCAGCACCCCACCATTGCCCACCTCGGGCTGGTGCCAGAGCCTCTGGTGACACGGAGGAGGTATTAGGTCAGATGAGTTACGTTAAGTGGCAAGTGATAAATTCAAGATGACAAATCAAAACAGCAATGTTTCTTCTGGTAATTAATTCCAGTGGTGCCTGAGGCAGTGCTTAGCTGCTACAACCAGTGTGGCCAATGCTGAGCAGCTAATGAGAAAACATTACAGCAAGGATTAGGAGCTGGTACATTCTGGCAGGATGAGGTCACTATGATTAGAAAATATTAGTTCAGGCTTAATATGATAAACTGACTATGACAAAGAGACTTTATTTTATCCTGAGTGGTTAAAATGCAAAAAAATTATTTTTATTTATTTTTTATTGTTTTTTTCCCCTTCAGCCAGCTTTTACATTCTGCCTGTGGTCCAGTGGCACCAAGTGTTGCTTTGGTGCTGTCACATGCAAACTCTATCAAGGCTGGTTAGCTGCTGCAGCCGGACACAAATTCTTCTCTTTATTTGTATTAATTACTTTTGTCACGTAACAACACTGAGCTTAGAGGAAGGAGCTTTATGGTTGTTACCTCTAAGCAGAAAGAATGATGAGAAAGTAACATTTCTACACTCCAGCATCCATCCAGCACTAGCAATGGAATTGCACAGTATTACCTAGTAAAGGACAAGCCTATCCAAAAGCTTTGACTGTCAGGTATGTGGAAAGATGATGCAAATAACAGTTTCATACCCACAGCCCTCCACTGCTGCTACGGTGTGGGTTTGAGGGGTTACTTGTGAAGAAGAACCTGTAGCCAGGGACTCTTGAAAAAAACATTTCCTTGAGTTTTTTCCAGAGTGTTACGTTATTCTCCTGTTGTAGCTGCAGCACCTGTGTTATTCGTACTGTCCTAATGGAAACCTGTGGGTTATAATGTGCTTGCAAAGCACTTTTACCAATAGAGCTGAAACAATATTCTGCTGATTATGGAGTGAGATTTCTCTCTTAACTCTTTCCTATTAATTGCAAGGATATAGATGAGATGGGCTGCCTATTATGGCATGTTTTGTTGTCGAAAGCCTAATGGTTATTTTCACATTTTTCCTTTTTCTCATTACCAAGTTTATGTAACAATCACTTTTAAACTGAAATCAGTATAAATACTTCAGTATGGATGTTTCCATAGAGCAGATAAAAACAGTGTTTAATCACATCAGCCACACTTCAACTGGTCCCAAGTGTCAAATAAAATAATTAATTGGTAAGCTTGTAACCAGATCCTTACATTATCTCAGAATATATTGAGCTATCTGGGATATTTTTACCCACACATTTATCATTTAAAGAAAAACAGAAAAACCTTTAATTTTTTTTTAATTTCAGCAAGACGTAATAATATATTTTCTTTGTTTCACCCCCCTAACTTATCTTTTAGAATAACTCCAGAATACTCATAGAAGAAAATATAAATTCCATACTATTTTTTCCTCTCATTCAACTATTTTTAAACACCATTGGACTACTATAGTAAAAATATATAGTCTTCAAAGCAAAACTTGCAATGGATATATAAGTTATAGAAGTTGTTAAAAATAATTATATTAAATATATTGACTGTTTCAGTAATTGCATAGACTTGCAATGACACTAATATTATTTTTCTGAATGATGAAAGTATCATTATGGGTACTATGCTGCAATCTGATAAATGACATTTGTTTACATGGTACTGAAATATTTTTGGACATAAAAGATTATCATATAAACAGAAAAAGGTGTAGCTTTGCTCAGGTTTTATTAATTTCTTCCTGTGATTACATATGGACAATTACTTTGTCTTCATTTTCAGGTAAAATTAAAAATACACTCTAGCCTAACCCCTGTAATACATGGCCTTAGAATCTCCAATAATTAAAAGATTGGAAACTATAGCTAAAATATATTATATGCAAGAATTTAACTCCAATCTCACTGTCATTTATTTTTCATGTTTGAAATCCTTTTAGGCAAAGTACCTTAAGGACAAATTAAACTCTAATCAGGATAATTAAAACATAGGTTTAGAATCGCTGGAGTCCTAAACAGACTTTCGAATTACTGTAGATTCGTACAACATCATAGTGGGTTTTGGTTTTAGTTAAAATACTTTTGAAAAAATTCTCATTCTAAAATGTTTCACTAATATTGGTATCGAGTACGATCTCGGTATAACTTCCATACTTTAAAGTATGAGCTTTTAGATAGACATTAAGTATAATACACAGTAAAAATCAGAAGTGGATTTTCAGTATGGCTATGGGATATGGTTCCACATTGGAGGATAGCTAATCAGTTGGGATGCTAATTTTGATATAATCATAGAACCATAGAATATCTTGGGTTGGAAGGGAACCATAAGGATCATCAAGTCCAACTCTCCCTGATCCTCTCACTTAAGTCATAGTGTCATTTAAATATAGGCTTCCATCTAGTCATACCATCAGAACAAATGTTTTATTTCAGAAGTCTGGCCAGGGTTTTGAACAGTCTGTGGGGGTTTCTGTCTTCAAAACAAACTCAGAGATTTTATAAATAGATGATTCTTCACATCCTCATGCCAAACCTGTGTAGCTGGTGGAAAAGAGAGATGACTGGAATTTTTTTTTCTTTCCTCTCTCTATAGTTTATACCCGCTAACATCTGCATTTGTGTATTCTACTGTTCCCGAGAACCCGAAGCTATTCAGTGCAGTGAGCATGGGGCTGGCTGAACACAAACATGGAGAGATGACAGGGTTTTGCTGCAGTTGGAAACTCAGAAAAATATAATTGCATTATTGTCTCTCATTCTGGTCCCATGTGTAACTTGCCTAAATGTCATTTCATGCTGCAGGCTCTCACTCTTCCCTTCCCCATAAACCTTATTCAACCTGCACTCAGCCATCATGATCGCGATTCCTGGGCCCGGAGCGCAGTGCTATCCGGGGGGATTCCTATTCAGGCATCACCGATCATTGACCTGGCTATTGTTGTTTGTGATACTTACTGGTAAACTTTCGCAATCAATACAACATGAGCCCGCCTAGCTCCTGGGAATGGAAACCTGAAACAGTGCACTTAATCTTGAGGCTGGCTCTTGCTCCCTGCTCTGCTGCTAAACTGGGTAGTTGGCCTACTTGATACGGCATTATTGCTGCAGAGGTCAGATGTGAGCCGGCTTGGCAAGCGCTGATGAATGGCTGTTTGTGATGAAGCACCTTTTCTGTCCAACAAGAGACATTTAATAATGATGGACCATAACTGTGCACACAAAAACCCTTGTAGCTTGTTTGCGAGCTTACGTAGTGAAAGCTGAGGGCGGCAATGTGTTAGTTTGGAACAAGTATTTGGGGGAAAAAATTAATGAGCAAAGCAAGGCCTTATTAAAAGTTAATGAAACCTTCCCATTTGTTACCAAATTGTAGGAGTGGCTGCTTATACATGTGTTTTCCTACCATTACACTTCCTCTTTTCCTTGTGCGTAAAAAAAAAATAAAATTCACTTTGCAGGTTGGCAAAGATAAATTTAATTTATTGACCTTCAAGATTATTTCTTAACACAAATTATCTCTAGAGGAATTTACTTTATTTGAAATATTAAATTTGACTTAATACTCCAAAATATTAAGTTTTACCTGAAATACATAATATGGGCTGAGAATGGGTACCTAAATACATCTTGCAAAAATTAAGTTTTTCTTCTCTAGAAAAGAAAGAAATCTTTGTGACTGAAACAAACTGCAGAAAAACTCACCTTAATGCTGGAGAAAGATTTCCATGAGGTTTGTTCCTTGAAAAGAAAAAATTCAAGTAACTAAATAGTCAGTTCTGGATTCATCCAGTGTGTTATCCTTTGATCCCATACGGTTTCCATATCGCCTATGTCTCTTACAGGCACTGATTGCAGTGTACAAAAAAAAACAAAGAAAAACTCACACCCACAGTTTGGCACCGGTTCACTCCTAAAGCTACAGGCCACCAAGATCTCTGTAATAGGCTCTATTGCTCTGCTCTACACCTGATTCAAAGGCAGATTGTGTTTATAGACCCAGATATTCATAACCATGGAATCACTTCTAGCATGTGTAAAACCCTCCTGAAAATCCATAGAGGAACACCTATGTATTGTGTTTTAGGATACATTAACCAGCCTTGTGTAAGCAGCTGTTGTAAAGTCTGTAGTGGGGAGGATGTGAGAGCTAGTAGAGTAACTCCAGCACCCTTCATTTTCAAGACCCCCTCTTTCTTCTTGAGGAAAATGTGTGTTCTTTCTTACAAATTCCAGTCCCTCAAGCTGATGTCTTATAGTAAAAAAATCAGCTGTACAGTGAAGTGGCCACTTGAACCCTGATGCTTTTTCATTTCATGTGTTGCACATGTTTGAAAACTGTCCTGTAGAACAAGAAGAATTTTGCTCCAAACATTTGCCTGTTTCCTAAATCAGTCCGAAACCTGGATGAATTGCTATGCAAGCCCCAGCACTCTTTTTAAGAGAAGTTCAGTGCTGAGATTATTAAAATAGTATTTGCATGAAGTTACTATTTATCTGGCTATGTGTCATTGAATGCTTTGTGATATTTAATACAATATTCTCCAAAACATTTAATTTTATTTTCTTTTCTTCATGCCTAACAAATGGAGTTGAGATTCTCACTAGATCATTATACTTTATTATAGAAGACTTGCATTTATTTAAATACAGATTTATGGAAGGGTAAGTGTTGGAAGGCAGAGTTAGCTGATGAGAACTGAAACTACCCAAATAAGGCCTGTTGGTTTTAACTGAGTGTAAGCCATGTTATTTCTGGTCATGACTGGACTTAAAAGTTCTGAGTTTCTGGCATAAGCCCCTGGAGTGTGGCTCGCTGTGATAGCAGTTGTGCTGACACCTCTGGTACTTGGCTGTTCAGTCTTGTTGTATGGAGTTGTGTACAGATTTTGCAAAAAAATCCCTCTTTTCTATATGCAAGTAGCTCCAAACTACAGCTTTTGATTTTCACAAAGAGCAGGTAGCTGCACTGTGGGGTTTTTGACTCCTGCCGGTTCCATTTTCTTGTGCAAAGGCAATGCAGACTCAGAGAGGTAAGCCAGTGTGTTAGGTCACTTGGGCCAGGCTCAGAGGTATAAACTCTATTTTTGTAAACTGGTAGCATAAACTGATGTGATCTTACAGTTATGGGAGTCTGCAAAATGAGTTTGGACCAGGAAATGAGTCATTTGCAAGAAATAATATGGAGGAAGGTGCTGATTCAGCAACCCCTTGTAGTCTCTTATTGCTTTCTTCTCCCACTGCAGTGCCGCCCCTCCCTTGGCATAGTTACACTGAAATGTTTGCAAATTATCTCTTGCACAAATTTAATTCACTGCCATGAGAAAACCTCTATTCTGCAAAGAGTGTGGATGATCTTGCAAAGGAGAACCCATTTATTTTCTTACTGATATACTTCTTTTCTTGGTTATAACTACGGTAGGAAGCAACGGTGTGAGGCCAGTATGCATACCTGTGAGTGGTCCAAGAGTCACAGGAGAGCTGAGACCCAGCTTAGTGCTCAGGTCCTTCTCACTGTGCTGGGACTCTGGTGTCCAGCAGCAACAGCTGCAGGTTTTAGGCATGATGGACATTATTCTTCAGGTATTTTTGAAGAGCTCTAAATCTTATTCAAAAAGCTAAAGCACTAACATGGGAGAAGGGAGAACATGTGTTTGAAACTGATAAAATAAGTGGAAGGGTGTAATGATTAAGGATGCAGGAAGCAGATACAGTCCTTAAGGTGAATGAAGGAGACCCAACTGGAGTGAAACTAAGTATTAGAAAAATTTAGCTAAGTGTAAGGTCTATTAGGTTAGGCAGCAATTTTAAAAGAAAAATAATGAAAGCCCTTATTCTGAGACTTTTAAAACTGAACAAGTCAAAACACCAGAAAATATACTGTTGATAGCATAATATAATGACTTAGTCCAGCAGAGTAAGGATAGACTTTCTCCAATAGGCCTATTTAATTTCCAATTCCTATGAGTCACTTGAGATATTTATACTTAATTTTACATAGTTATGACTATGCAGTATAATCATTCAAATTGCAATAAAATCCTTATAACAGATTAATAAAGAAAAAGTGATGTCTCGTTTTGCTTCAATGGGCTAACATGCATCAGAAATGGATGACAATCTGTGCTGTTGGGTCAGTAGCAAGGTCATCAGTGATGCTTTAAGTAATGTCAAGTCCTATACTCAGTTATAACCCTGTATATTGTTTTTCGAGAAGTAAAAAGCAGAAAGTAGACGATTCTGAGTGCTGTAAAACTATGAACCATATAATGTATTCCATAGCTCTATCCTATTGGGTTCTTAACCAATGAGGGCGTGATGCCCTGGCCTTGGCTTGTATTTGGGCTGGTACCCTTAGCCAGAGCTATTGAGATGTGTGGTATTTTGCCTGTCTTGTCCCTGTTGGATCATGCTTCCTGCTACAGTGGAGGGCAGGAGCAGTGTATGCAGGTATACTCAGTTTTTCATTTGACTCCTAATATAGTCTTTTATACCATGACTGCTTTCCCCCAACACTGTATGAATTCTTTGGTTCCAGTATGGGTAAAAGCAATTTGAACATAATTATTTTATTTCCTCATTCTCTAACACAACCACTACATATTCTTCTTTGGACTTATATTTATAGCTATTTGCAGAGAGCTCTCCTGATCACTTTTTCATTGGTGCCTGGCTCTGACATTTAGTGGCCATCTTGTGGGGTTCCCTTCCCTCTCTGAAACTCTGTTCTAAATTTCCTATAAGCAAAAACATACTGTTAACAAAAGATGCTCTGAATTTGTACTAAGAACTGTTTTGGTGTTTGTAACTGTCACATAGCATATTTTTAATTTTCATCTAGCCAATCATACTAATGCACATGATGTATCATCCTGCAAATGGTCATTAAATTCAGTACTAGGACACCTGATTGTGACAGAGAGAATTTTGAGCACAAAAAATTTAAGTTGCTTAGGAAATGTATTTATTCATCACATTTATTTTAATTAAAGTGATGTGAAATTTCTATTTAAAAAAAATAATCTGTTACCTACTAATGGGTTAAAAATAAACAGAAGCCCTCATATAAAGAAAAAAAAGGCAAAAGAAACAGAGAGAAACGGTAATGACAGTTTTGAAGTATCCAGTACCTGTTGTGACAGGAATAACAAATTAATTGGGACTATAACGGATTCTTTGTAAAGGTGAAGTAAACACACTTGACTGTATATTTTTCACCATCAGTTAAGTCTCAATTGGTTCTAAAAATAAACAGAAGACATTGAACAGTTTTAATGGATTTTGACACCTAGGTATTATGCTGTCACTCCAGTATAAATGAATCATAACTTTAGACTGCGCCAAGGAATTACTACACATTTGGAGAAAATTTATGGTGCACCAGGCTTTGAATCATGATGTGATATCAAAACTAAAGTCACAAGAGGAAAAAGTCTGGCATAAATTATTATTTACCCAAGCCACACATATCCATGTGAATGCAACAGGTATGGTTTGCAGGGTTAGTTAGAAATGTCACTATAATTTCTAGGTGTTAACACCTCTCTGAGCGGCTGTTCTGGCAAAGCTCCCAGGGACCTGCATCCAGAGGGGAACTGAGCACAAATGCTGGGCAAACCACTGCAGCTGCCAGATGTTTGTTGCTTCTCAGAATTTGACCTAATTAAGAGTTTACCAATGAAGAGACTAAAAAAAAAGAATTTCAATATCTGACTTTACAGTTATATCAGGATTAAATTTATTTATTTTAATATCTAAACAGGACCTGCAGATGGTTAATTTCTTACTTTGGGCTCAAAGAGACCTCAAACTTTGTGTCTGAATATCTGCAAAGCGATGGTTGCAGGGTCTAAGATAGTGGTCTAATTTGCTCTGCGGTCATATATGTAGGTAAGCCCTAAAATGTATAGACACACATAAAATATTTGCTGAGTCTTTCTCTTGTAATTTATTTGAAAACATGATAGTTTGTACAGTTGCTTAGACAATAAGAGCATGCTTTTAATATTCTAAAGAAAACAGGCATAGACAGATATTCCTCGTTCATTCAACACAACATTCCTTAGTAGGCCAAGTTGTTCAATGCACAGTTGCATAGTTCTGATTTTTATAAGTCCTTATCAAAATTATCCTGTTTTTAAAAATGGCTTTTTTCAAAGCACGTGTAGGTGGCTGTAAATATTCAATCTACAGTACTTTTACAGCTTTCTTAACAGTTCCTTTTGTTTTTGAAGATCTTCTGAACTCACTTTTTCCTAGCATTTCTGTTTCTTCAGAGGTTATTAAAAAATACTACAGAGATGATATGTATTTTTTAAGACTATTAAGCAAAAAGGAGCAAATCTTAATAAAATTATAATAAGACTATAAACAGACAGAGAGAAGAGATTTCACCCAGAAATCCATAGTGTATCAGTTTATAAAGCTTACTCACATTCTGGCTGTAATGCTTTACGAAAGGGGATTGATTCAGTATTTTTGGCTGAAGGTTAGTCATCCTTTTAAAGACTTTGGTAATCTTCCCTTCAAGCAGAGGTGTGGTGCTGAACTTGCTGCTGATGGCCTTAAGGCTCAAGGTCAAATCCTCAAGTGATAGAAATGCTCGATTCCTCACTGAAACGAGCCCACCACTACGGCCTGACTGCCTTTCTCTTTTGCACCCAGGTTTATTTTCCAGGTTCCATCCAGAGGCTCCCCCTGCACAATCTTGGTGCTGCAGTGTGTGGGCATCCATCGCCTTGCTCCACAGTGGTTTTCCTAGGGAGCCAAGAAACTTCCAAGTTCTGTCACGTGCCTGTAACTGCAGCAAGTGTCCTCTCACTGCAGCTGCCGCTGCCCCTTGCTGCAGCTTTCAGTCCTGTAGAAGAAACCAGTGTGATATTTGAAAGCAACTTTGTATCATCATCTTTTACTAACCAAGTTAGTGCTGAATGGCTGTGACCAGGAGCAGAGCTATGTAAACAACACAAGGGTTTTGCCCTGTTGCTGAAGTGGGTGAAAGGAAGCACAGAAAGAGATGACAGCTGGATTTGTTTCCTGGAAAATGGAACATGGAAGAAGCATCCAATATTAAAAAAGTCTAAGATTCCCCCCCCTTCTGCTTAATACAATTTGATACAAGTTACTCTTTCTTACTTTGCCTGATATAATAATTGAAAGTAACTTTTAGAATGAGAGAAGCCACTTCCTTCTCTCCAGGAGCAGTGTAAGGATGCAGCCAGGCCTGTGCTACAGGGGAATGGTAGCACAATGGAATTGGTGTTATTGTGCCCCAAACTCATTCAGTGCCCTGCTTTCATGCACTGTCCCTGTCCATTTTCTCTTAAAGAGTCCTGACAGATGATCACTGTCACCTGTTCCCCATCAATAACTAACCCCCTGGCCTGCTTTTCAGGAGGGGTAAGGATGTTGTCCATAATGTGTTCCCTGTTAGAGATGGTGTTTTCCTGGGCTGGTACTGGCCAGGATGTGCTCGCCTCCCACTCCTGTCTGTCCAGACAAATCACAACAAAAACTTAAAAAGCCAGTCTTCTGGAAGTATGTTTTTAGCATGCCTGCCATAGTCTAGGGGATAACTTTAAAATGTGCATCAAGTATAATGAATTGATGAATAAACACTTCTATGATATCTATCTCTTTCCCCCAAAACTGCTACCAAAGCTTTGCCAAGCAGTGGTAGCTGCATACAGCTCTCCCTTGGGATCTTCAAGGGTGGAAAGTCTCAGCTATTCAGAAACACGTGTGTGTATCTAAAATGTACAATATCACAGTCTGGGTCATTATGGCAGAAACTGCATCCTGCTGTGAGCACAGAGTCTCCTCCTCCCTGGTGGCAGCTGGCACGTGACAAACGTGGAGAAAAACATGGAGAGTATGTGTGCTACCAGGTTTTAATGCCTCCTCAGGCTGCTAAAACAAATCTTCCTGGGAAGACTAAGTAGTGAGAGGCCTATGCTGAGCATCCTGAACTGGGAGATTGGCAGGAGTGCTGTAAGATTCCCCAGTTTATCTGGTGCTGATGGCATCCACCTTGAAGGGGATGCTGCATAGCGGGTGTTGGCATTCAAAGATTTTTTAACTTGGGTTGTGAGTAAAAGTGCTGGTACCTGAGAAACTTCAAGCACGTTCACTTTTATAGCTTGTCCAAGAGCATGAAATGAAGAGATGGAAGATACACAACACATTGTGGCATATTTCCTCATTTGCTCTTCTCTAATATGTGCAAATGACTTTTTTAAATATTGAAAAATGTTCACTTTGAGTTTATAATACTTAAATTGTCATCTCATTGCCTCTTAATTCCTCTGAAATTACACTATTTATGATAGCAATTTATTAATGCTGTTAATTTTATAAAGGTTTCAAAGTTTATTTCCCCAAAGCATTCTCACAGTACCATTACTTCGAAGGTTCTAATCTTAGGTTTTTCTCACGTTGTTTATTGGCAGTGTGGCAGCACTTCTTTTTTCAGAGAGTACATTACTTAAGCATTATCAACTAATTTTGCATGGATATCTCAGTTTTAAAAGTAAATTTTTCTTGTGACAGAGATATCCTGTTAAGATCATTATCTTATGGACTTTTTCCTTAAAGGGACTATTCTAAAATTTTTCTTCTTGTGTTCTGCAAACTCTAAGGTATTTTGTTTTCATAAATTATGAAAGGAAAATGTCACAAGCTATCACTGTTTCTGTTCTCTGCCTTTGCTGACAGCTGTATGATGCTCATTCAGTGCAGCAGATTGGAAGCTGAAAGTTTCATCAATAAATATGACTCTGATGGCTTCATGTCAACGGTCAAGGTAATGGCCTTTTATTATCCTGGAAACACACTTCCACAAGCAGTGTGTATATTTTTTCTTAAATTCATCTGAGGAGACATTTTTTTACTTTAACATACAATTTTAGTCATTGTTCTTTCTAAGTGATATATAAAGCATTTTAATTAAAGAAGAAAAAGGTATTAATTTTTAAAAATTTATTTAATACTGCATGCTGAAGAACAAAGAAATTAGGATTCAGTGTTGAATTCTCTTATTGCAAATTTTGTGGTGACTGTAGAAGTATTTTAGAGTATTTTGAAATCTATAAAATTAGAAAGGGAAACATGCAACTGACCTATTTGAAAAAGTACAAAGTGCAGCACTGAGAAGTTTGCAGTGTTAAAAATCACAGAATGGCTTTATTCTACACTAATTGCATAAAAAATGATTTTGTGTTTCATGGAGGTTTTTTTATTATTATGGTTAAAAATATTAATTTTTAAATGGAATTTTCCAGTCCATTGTACTACTGAAGAAAATTATTGTAACACATGTAGATACTGCCAGAAATAGTATGCATCCATTTAAGAAAGAAATGAGCATTATAATATTTCAAGTTTTTATTGCTGTTTTGCATATTAAATACTTTCTAATATTTAAAATATTTTTGCAAGTTTCAACTTTTCTTAGAGCTTTATGAAATGGTTTATTAAATGTATTTATTGTTAATGAAATTAAATTTTAATAAGAAACTTGGATATATTTCTTTGTCTAGCTAGTTAGGTGATACTCAATACTTGGCCCTCAAATATTAACTTGTAAATAAAAATCTAGGGAAAAAAGATGCCTACTTCTACAAAAATATTTCTCATTCAATGGCTGTAGTACAGTTTTATATTTAATTCAAGAGTTTTCACATAGATTTTTAAAGATTTTTAAAATATCTAACTGCTTTTGATGTGTATATGATTCTCAGTAGCACCTGATTTGCACGAATTTCTCTTTAAAACATATATTCTACAAGACAGGGGAAACAATCGAATTTCAGTGAATCTGCCAGCAGATTAATGTATTAGTAAAACTACTAATGGGAGATACTGCTTTGACCCTAATGATGTGAAGAATGTGGCCCCTTTTCATGTTAAAACTGGATTCATTTGGGTTTCCTTTTTTAACTTTTCTACATAGAGTTTTAGCTTCCATATATGTTAAAGCATTTTGTAGTCTTGTTTTAATAGAAACAATATTAAAATCAAGCTGGAATTCTTTCAAGATATTTAAGGAATAAAATAACCTGTACAACATCCATGAAAACAAGCTAATTTTTATCATGCGTCTTAGCCTCATCTGGTAGAACAGTAGTTCCTTTCATATAGTTTGCATTTGGTGTGTCCTGCTTTTTCTAAAATAATATTTTAAATTGTGGCACCCAACTTGTGCTGAGTAAATAAGATGTCCCAAATGTTCTATGTGTTGGGTATGGTCCCATTGTTCCTGTTGAAGACACGGCCACCAAATCCTCCTGGCAGAGAGGATGCTTTGCTTGCAGAGGTCCTGGGAGCTCCAGAGAACCTGATGGACCAGCTTGTGTCTGCCCAAGTTATACCACAGGTATGTAGCTCTCTGGCAGTAGCACTACACACAAACCTGCTATCCTCCATAAAGGATTTGAAAGCACTAACTAAAAATTATGTTATGAGGAAGATGCTTTCTCTGGTCACTTAAGTCAATTGATGGGAACCACTAAGATGGGGAAGAGGACCAGAATTAGGGGATGTGGCCCTGATCTGCTGCAGAGACTTGTCCTTGTTTGGGCAATGTGGGATCAGGCTTCCTTCTCCTCTGCCGGTGGTAGAACTGCAAACTTAGAATTCCAATCCTTTCATGCTAGATGGCTTCAAAAAAGTAGAGATATGAAGCAAATAAAGCAACATTTTACCAAAAGTTCATTCATCAAAAAGCTGCATATTTTGAAAAGGGTAAAAGTACTACTAGACCCATCAGGGATAAGTAAAGGCTATATACTATAGATTATTTTAATCCCCTTGCTAGATATAAAAGGGATAATTACATATTTGTGGTTGAAGCCATGTGGTGGAAAAATCAATACAACTTTTTTGTATGACACTTCATTAGTGTGAAAAATTTTAAAAGCTGAAAAGAACTGCCTTGCAATTAAATGCCTCTGCTATTTCAGATTCAGTAATGGGTTTGTATTATTATCTAGTTTATTTGAAATAGTGGTTGCACTATAGCAGTAATTGGAAAACATTGATTATGCACTTGTATATAGAAAACCTGGCAAATCATTACAGGGCATAGCAACAGTTAGTTAGCCTTACTAATGAAGCACTAATTGCTGTAAGTAGGTTAACATGTTAGTGAAACTACAGGGACATAGAGCTTTGAAATCTTTTATCTGTTCAGTGTTATGTATTTTTTTTTAAATCTTATTTTAAGAAATCTCATTTTGCAAACACAAACCACAAGACTCTTGATGCTATATTTGGAATTATTTCGGAGATTTGGTTTCTGTGGGGTTTTTTTTTCATTTGGATAGAAAGTCTAGTACACTCTAGTCATATTTATGCTACTCCATGGTGACTTTAATGTATGTAAATGGCTAACCGGAGTGAAAGGCTAGTTGACTCGATTGATTTCCTTATTCTGATGCAATTATGTCATCCATGCTATATGCTTCTTGAACAATTTTTTTTTTTTTTTAATTAGACTGTTCTATGTTTGAGGTGGTAGCTAAACTGCTATAATATGACCATTCGGGATAAAATTTTTTTTCAAATTATCTTCGCTTTTTGAAAACCCAAAGGCTCCAAACTTCTCCAATAAAATGTATTAGAAATAGAATTGGACTATTATATTATACCTATTGACTGAGAAAAATATATTACAATTTCTTTAATTGATTACACTACATTAGCACATCTTGCAAGCTTTTGAATCAGAAGTAACTTGAACGTCACTGCTGTAACCAGTATCTCACTAAAAACAGATCTTTAAGGTTTGGCCTATGAAACAGCAGGAGGGATGAAATCCTGACCCATTCTGAGAGCCAGAGCACTTACTGGACCTCCTCCTCACAACACTGCTTCCCAGGAGAGCGTTGCATGGCAGCTCTGTTACACAGTATGGTGCTCTCTGGACACAGAGCAGGGGAGCCAATGACTGCCCCACTGCCCTTCCACTGGCATCCCCCAGACACTCCCTCAGGAAGGTGAATGCAGAGCTTGGCTGAATGAAGCAGGTTGCAAAAACCTCTGCAGCATTTTCTCTGCCTGCCTTTCTCCCACCCTATAGTGTAGCAGCTCCATTGCATTTTGATAGTGCTTGGCTGCAAAAGTGCAGGGCCAGGATTTCCTTGTTTTAAATAGGTGTTAAATTCTCTCTCAGATTCACAAGAATAAAGCATGACCCCCTAAGAAGTTGCATAATGACCTTGACTTACAGAACATCTTGGAACAATTCTTACATTGAAAAGTAAATGAATAACAACACACAAAGTTTACTAACCAAGTGCTAGAAAATGCCAGTTGTGATTCTTACCACATTCCAATTTTTTAGAAATAAGCGTGTGTGGTTTTTCAAAAGATTTTAAAGGCTAGGAGGGATGTTTTAAAGGGAAAACTGCTGCCAGTTGAGAGCTAGCCTCAACTAGTTCTGCTTTGACTCAGCTTACTTAACAATATTATACCCCTCTGTTCATAATAATGAGCTGTTTTGTGCAAAGCAGCTCATTATTATGAATGTAAGGGCATGTTTGGACTAGTAAAGCAAATCATAAAAATTGCTGCCCATGTCACGTTTTTCTTTTGTCAATAAAAGATTTTCCTCAGGGTCAGAAACAATTATTGACCAGAGAAAAATCTCAAGTTCCATTTGGAAATTTTATCCAATGATTCTGCAAGTAGGGAAGTGAAGTTATAAAACTAAAAGTATGTGTGGTGAACATTATCTGCAAGGTCTTTTATGTTAAGGAAATCATGACATCTGCCAATCTTTCAAATTCCAAAGGGTAAGGAATGAGGTCTGTTAGGCTGTCATCGAACATGACAGGCTTAATGTAAAGTTTATAACAGAAAAAGGGCAATCTTATTGTGGTTTATTCAGTTTTATGTTGCTTGTTCAGTAGAAAAGCTCATTTTTTTTATCTAATTTATAGCATCTGAAATACCAAACAGATTTTTTACATATCTCCTGAGCTCGCAGCTCTTCTTGACTACCCCTTAGTCATTCCTTTAGGGAGCAGTCTTAAATCCTTCCAATTTAGCATCTATGTGAGACCAGACAATTGTTTTACTTGAGCATATCCTTCAGTTGTTATAGAGCTGTTTCTAACTCCAAACATTTTAGTTTAATTACTGCTTAGAATATTTGCTATATTTTTATCTAGGTTGCTTCTCACTTGAGCCCATCGGGCTGAAGAAAGAATTACTCCCCATGCTGTTCTGTAGCCTTTCTTGTTCAGATCTGTAATTGGCCCTGTGTTTTTGACTTTTTGCTAATAAGCAGCTTACTTGCTCTCCCACTAGACTCAACCCACCACTTTTGTTTCATGAATTTTACAAAGGATTTTAATAGATGCTTTAGGCTATGCAAAATGTTATATGAAGGAAAGCATTAATGCTCTAGCCTTGACACAAAGGATGTGTGAATGGCTGCTTATCATTACCGTCAGGTATCAGAATTTTCATTAGGAGTTCTGGAGGACAAAAGGGGAAAAAGTGTAGCTATATGAAAGAATATTAACCTATACTGTGTAACCAACTACAATTGCTTAGCATTTTACATTAACTCTCTTCAGACACTGGCTCTCATTATTTTTACACATACATAATAACTGCTTATTATAGCTGTACGGTTCACACTGATATATTGTAGATAAGGTTGTGTCAGCACTTCCATTATAAACCCTATTTTCAGAGGTTTAAAAGGCAGCTGTAAAAATTTACTCCAGACAGAAGATTGGTTTTCCAGGTTTCTGCCTCAAGCAATTTTTTTTAAACCAATTAAAAACAATTGGCTGTTTTTTAAGCTACAGAAGTAAACAAAACAAATTAAGAGGTTTAAAGCACTTTTTGCACTTCTGTAGCACACAAACCTTTATTAAAAAAGAGAAAAAGAAATTTAGAAAGCAGTCTGTTAATGTTATGCTCGCCAGTAGTGTTCTGCAAGCGAAATATACTCTCGGCATTGCAACAGAGAGTTGTAAACCAGGATACTACAGCTTAAAATTGACTACTGAGTGCAGTAGATGATTCTTAACTAAAGAACTTTTTTTTAGCTCTAGAATATAAGCCTGGACCTTGCTGTCACCAAACATAGATCTAATTTTTTTGGGCTACTCACTCCTCCAGGAGCTTAAAAGAACCATTTTCCTTAGGCTTCACCTTTGGCTCACTGGGAAACCAAGGAGTGATTTTGCAGTCACATACCTGGCAGCAGCAGACCCATTCACTGTGGTGTTGGGGATCTCTCTTCAAAGCTTTCCACCCCTACAGGAAATAATGGTCAGGAACTTGGTTGAGAACTTCTAGAGATGGGGTGAGAACCTTCCCATTTGTGCCTGTGGATGAGCCTGGCACTGCCATCTTCACAGAGACGATGGAGGTCAAGTCCCTTCCCTCTTTGCGTTACATGGCTCCCCATAGAGGCAGCCCTGCTGGTGAACAGTTCAATGGGGAGAGGCTCACACATCAGTCTCCACTCAATTACAGACTCAGTATGTGACACTGGTATTTTTTACCAACTGTGTCATGAGTACACGCAGCCCCTCCTGCTGCAGAGTGGCCAAAAATTCCCCGAAAGTTTCTGAGCAGAGAAGGGATGTGTCTAAAGTTGCGTTTGAAGACTTGTCATACATGAGGTGTGATACCTCATCTCCTCGCATCTGACAGGGGAAGGTGTGGCTGCCACTCGCAGTGCCCTTCCCCTGAGTTAGTTAATTCTGTGAATAATGTCCAGGTGCCATGCATGGCGGATGGGGGAGCACCGTTGGATTTTGCTCTGTAACTGTACCTGGCAGTGAGAGAGAAAAATAACGGTACACCCATGGTTATGGAGGTTACTTGGGAGGTACCCAAATTAGTCAGCTTGATGTCCCAGCATTTCAGCCCATCTGTTCAAAGAGGGATTTACCCACTACTGTGAATTGTGCCTTACTATCTACTGGGTAATATTATGCATTAAATTCTGCAAATAGATTTAGGTATGACATTTCTGACAGTTGTTCAGCTGAAATGGATTAATAATGCATTTTTATGACCCTCTTTTCACTTAAAAATATATTACAGTGCAATGTTTTGAGTGAGTCTCTAGCAGAAATATTTTAAATATATTTAAATGAAGTTGGCTCATTTGGGATAGACATCAGCAAAAGAAAAAAACCACCCATATATGTTCTTGAAGCCTTGTCACTAATTTGGAGGTACTTGCTATCTTTCCCCTTAACTGATTTCACAAGGGAATGTCACGTGCCGGGAATGTGGCTGGGAAATGCCAGTGCTGTATCTTTTACCGTAAGAACAAAGGACCAAATCCTGAAGTTTTTCCTAGATATTGGGTCAATTTGCAATATGGCAAGGTCCCCATTACAGAACTGAGTAAAGTGTCTGGAACTTAGGAAAAAGTAAAAAGGCACTTGGAACAATGTCAAGCTTTGGAAATTAAAGCATGTCAGTTGTGTTTTGAGGGGGCACTTCATAAAAATTGGAAAAATGTGTGACAAACACAACAAAACCTTGTATTTGCTTGCTTAACTCTTGTTGTTATGTGGTAGCAATAACAACACAGAAATCAGTCTGTTAATGAAAACAGCTTAGTAAGATATTGAACTTCTGACCCTATTGGCTTCCATTAGTTCCACTCTACACAAATAGACTGCCATTAAGTTCCACGTAGATAATTATCTGTATCCTAGTAGTTGCCACGGTACCTGCATACAGAGCAATACCAGCCCTGAAAATGGCTATCACAGGCCATGTTTGCTCTGTCTGTTCCAGTACTGCAGCACCTGCCTCAGGCTGCCTTGCACTGACATGCTCTTGGAGATGCTGGTGTCTGGATGATTCACCTTGTGGTTCCAGGCAGAAAACCATTGCTGCTGCCTTTCTGAAAAACAAAGTTAGATGAGGTGTGGAGTACCCATAATCACATCTGTCTACCTCGAGGGGCAATAGCTGCACAAGCATGAAATGTAATAAGAAAGAAAAAACAGAAAAGAAATGTGAAAAGGTGGCAAAGTTCATGCATCATAATGTGGTTTCTATCAAAACAAAAATTCATATTTAGTTCTGAATTTGAAGCAGTCTTGTTTATGAAGGAGCTAATAGTGTCTCTGTAAAGCTCATTAGGTATAAGCCATCTTACATTTTAGATCTGCATTTTACAAAAAGAAGCTATTTGTGTTTGCAACCTTATAAAAGGATTGCAAATTAAAAATCGAGACAAAGGATCAGGCAGGTTTCATTTGGGGTAAAGAGTTCATGTTGTGTTCCAGTTCTCTGAGCTTTCCTGAAAAAGCTGTTTGATATGTGCTTATTCAGCAGCTAATGAAGATAAGATGTATTTCATTAATTTTTTTGGACAATACACCCACGTGTACCTAAACTGCAAAACCCCAAAGAATGAGTGTGCCCTCAGGAAGCAGTAGAGAGACCATGCAGTTAAATGCACATGGTAGCTACTGAAAATGAAGCTACACAGAGCCAGCTGCGAGGTCCAAGCCTGCTGTATGTATGGCATTGAGCAAAGCAATTTGGAAATAACAGTGGTGTAGGGAGGAATGAAATCCATCTCTCCAAACTTCTTATGCCGGTAATTTAGGTGTGGGGGGTGTGTTATGCCCTTACACATTTCTTTGAGTACCCAGTATATTACAAATATGTGATATGTTGGATTTTAGTGCAACAGCCACACTTAGTACAAAATGGAAGGAACAGTGTTTATTATAGTCTGGATACTCTCCATGTTATATGCTAAAATATAGGTTATCCCACAATATTTAGTGCTAATGATGACTGCTACATTTCCTCCACTATGTGGAACTGTTTCCATGAGAATTGTTTATAATGAGATTAAAATACAGTGGCTGGGCTTATATGATAAGTTGCAATTATCTTGAAACAAATAACTAAATTTACAAAACATTGTTGAAGATTTGGACTCTTTTTTTTTCTGCAGAGAAATTTAAATTTTAAAGATAGGCAAGGGAGATACAAGTACAAATTTAGCCAAATTTCCGTGTGTGCTATCTTTGATCACAGGGGTGGCTCTTAGTAAAGTGTTCTTCACTTCTCCATAAGCTTACAAAAGCATTATTCAGAATAGGTACTTCTCTTTGCAATCCAAGCAGAGAGAGTAAAACCAGTCTTTGGGTCAGTCTAGTTGAGATCAACTACAGACAGAATACAGATGATTTAGATTGCTGAGCCATGGTTAGAATGGAGCTACAAGATACATCCCTTGGGATGTGTAACAGCAAGGGAACAAGCTCAAGCAGTTTGGTTTCAACTGTGTTCCTCAAAAGTGAAGACAGAGCCACAGAGTTTATCTCTGATCCTAAATAACATAAGGTTTTGTTTGAGGGTTTTTTTTCCTGCTTAGTTCTAGTTTATCCTCTGCAAGTAGGAGAAACATACGTATCAACTGTGGAATGTGAAACACGAGGCAGGTTCTATAAAGTGTTGGTATAATGCACACCATTTCCAATAATTGTAAACTATTCACAGAATTGCATGGTCTGTAACATTTTGGGAGTAGAACTAAAGAAGCATTGAAAGAGTAGGGTGATGAGGACATTTAAAATATGTGGAGAACTATGTATAAACTCCCCAACACTTTTGACTAAAGGTAGATATCAACAACTAAAATGTTTCCAGATACAGAGGCATGATTTAAAAAAAAAAATAATGCCATTAACTTATAACCAGAGAAAAATTATTTTCCCCCTTATAAATTAGCAAAGTGTTCTGCAAAACAGTTTGATAGAGTGGGTCTGCAAAAGGCAAACCGGGTTGAAAGCAGTCAGAGACAAGAACAAAACTTTTCTAGTTGGCTACAATGTTATTTAACTTTAGCATATGGATCCACCTTAAGAAAGGTCCAAGGAGTGAGATGGAAACCAAATACAGTCAAAGGAAGTTGGGGATGTGGGTGTCAGGTTGTCAGTAATCTGACAGCTATGGTAACTACCCTCTAATCCAGCAGCTCCTAACCACGCTCTCGGCTGACACCGCAAGGACTGACTGACAGCTGAAGAGCGGGCACTTTTTACAGGCAAAAGTGACATCCAGTCTATTAAGGCTGACAAGCACAAAGCAGAGATTTGCCCTGAATGGTTTGGTACTGAAGCCTAGTAAAGGGGTTATTTGAAAGGTCTTAGAGAAAGTGTCAGACTCAAGCTCAGATGATAACAATATTGTAATGATAGCACTGGACAATGAAGTGCTATGATTGCCCATACAGGCCAGGAAGATTGCATGTGGATATTGAGCTCTAGAAGCCAGTTCACAGCTGCAGAGTCTCAAAAGCAAACATGCAACAGCTCTAAAACCATTCTATGCCAGAATCTTATTTTTTCAGTGTATAATAATCTAATCATTCCTCTGTTACTCTCACTCTGGTGTCTAAGGAAAAAATTAGCAAGGGGCAATTACCGCAGACCCCCATAGAAGATGCAAATAACAAAAGTGTTACACTCAGTGTCTTGCAGGTTAAAATCAGATGTGCAATCTAATGTTCTTAATATTGAAAATATACAGTGTTAATGGAAATAGCTTTATCTTATTCCAAATGTTAAGTAAGGGAGAAATTTAAGTGTGATACTGTATTGTGAAGTCATACACAGACGTGCTGAACAAAATGGGACTAATAAGTAAATATTAAAGGGTTTAGCATTATGTACTGTGTACTGTGAGGCTCCAGAAGGTATTACAAACATGTAATCCTTCGTTATAGCAGCATCTGTATCTGCTACTGAGTAGCATAAAAAAAAGGCATGTTCCTTTTTCTGTAAAGCTCTTAAAATTTAATTCTGCTTTGTTTTTCTTGTTTTTCATATTAAAATACAATATTTAATCAACTGATGAAGTGATTTTTTTTTGTTTGTTTGTTTGTTTGCTTTACATGAAAGCCTAATCTGTAGGCAGCTGCTTCTTCATTCCCACTCTTCCTAGTACTGTCCTTCAGATCCCTCATCTGGCATCCACACTTAGTGCATGCTAGAAACCACGTGGTTTAGACTGGCTTTTCAAGTAGAAACAGTACCATTCAACAGTTAAACCATGTTGTACTATCTACTTACTCTTCAAAACAATCATTAAAATCTGCATAATTGTTTTCCAGATATCAAAGTGACCCTGCAGTTAGGCTTCCTGTTGTGTTTTTGTTTGTTTCTTTGTTTTAGTTTTGTGTATTTTTCCCCTCTTTTCTTCCAGATACTTTCAGATAGTCACCCCTCCTTTCCATTGGATGACTTTATATAGCTTCAGTCTATGAACTGAATCTAGTTTAATGGAGATAAGACTCAATTTTATGTCTCCTCTGCTTATGACTGCATTTTCTGGGGAACAGAAGTTTACAAGCCAAGATTAATCAGATCAAGTTTAAAAGCAACTCGGGTTGTAATTGCCAAGAAGAAGAACGGCCAGATTATGGTCATCAACTGGAGAATGAAGAGTTTACAGAAAAAAGCTGCTAAATCCTGCACATGGTCTGATTGCCAGTAAGTGAATAGTCAAGACTGGAGTAATTTTCAACCATTGCTACTGGTTGTCCAATTATTGCCTTTAAGCAGAAATGTTTGTGAAGTATTTTAACAGTAGTGTAACTGTTAATACCAAAGAACTAACATAGCATAGGTCTGGTTGGCACAAATTTGTATTTGTGCGTAGTACCAGTACTTGGGACTTGAAAAAAAAATCACATCAAATTAAAAGTGATGAAGTTTTGTCACTGAAGGTCGGCTAAGGTACCTCCTATGCACAGTTCAACTTCAATACTTTGCAATACAGTGGGTGCAAACATTATACATGAGTTTGCATCCAGCCATGTCCTTATCTGGCTTGGGCTCCTCAAAATCATTGTGATGATACAGCATGCCATGCTGTGCAGTGGGATTTCCTCTCAAATGACTAGAAAAAATGTAACAATACTGGAGCCTAGGGTTACTCCTAGAAACTAGAGCATCCTTGCTTTACAGCTACTATTCTTTGGTAGACTTACATTAACAGTGTCACTTCCTTGTTTCTCAGTGAATGGGATTTTTGATTGTTCCTGTTTAGTATATGGTGTTAGATTGAGAAGGTGTGTCTGAAAGCTTGCTCAGAGACGTAGCAATGTAACCTCCAATTCTTTCACTTTTTATATTTTCTCACTTTTTTCTTCTAACATTATTAACTGTGACCTACTGCATGACAATTGGTGACTTCATAGCACACTGCATCAGGATCTCTGCTAAATTTTGATACTAAGACACCAAGGGGTGGAGCAGCCAAGTCCTTACCACTGGTGATAGCACTTTTGTTTGAATATGGAGGCATAATTTCAGTCTTTGCTCCAGGTGTGTGGAAGAGCTTGTGCCTGTAAATAGGAGTGGGCTCTGCTTTCAGTGGAGAAGCCAAGGCAGAGACAGTGTCAGTGTGGCCAGTCATGTCTACCCCAGTGTGCTGGGAACCGCACAGGCAGAGGTGTTACATGGGCTGGCTTAATGAAATACGTAGATCCCTGGGGAGTTTTTGGACTTCTTTGCTGAAGTCTTTTATGCTGCCATGAAATTTCCAAAAAGGTTTTGCTCTGAGCTGTACAAATAATTGTTTTCATTCCTCCATGTGGTCTGGATTTCTTGAATATGTATGTGTCATAGGTTCCAATTGTTTGAGCTGGTGAGACCAATGAGTAGAACTGAATGTCTGAGTGAAAGTGCTCGGTGTGAAGGTCAAACCCCACTGTTGTCAAGAGCAGCCCTAACAGTCAAAAGGAAATAAGTGAAAATTATATGAATATATTAAATGTAGTTACTAATGCTGATAAACATACATCATACTCCCATGTGTTTGTTCAACTCTACATATATACATATGTATATGCTGCACTTTTCAGTGTCGCGGTTTTGTTGATTTGGGATGGGAGTGATTGAGTTTATTGTGTTTTGGTTTTTTTGTTTGTTGTTTTGTTTTTTTTTTTTTACTTTGGTAAGCTAGGATTTGCCTTTATTTCTTTGCTGCTTAGTGTTTTTTTTGAAAAACTATTCAATGTTATTTTTCAACACACTAGATTTTTCTAAGGGCAACCAAACCCGCTTACAGATTTTTATATTTCTAGAAGCATGACACAAATACACAACTTTTGGCAAGAGTTCAGTAAAAAGAATTACCTGAAACTTGGTGCCAATGTGTTCGTGTATTTGCTGTTCTAAACTAAAAACCTGATCACTAACTATATAGTAGCCATCTGTCATTTACAAAGTGACACATCCAATTTAAAATCAGTAGGAAACAAAATGTTTAATCAGAATTTTAGAAATACTTGCTAACCATGAATCTTGAAGGCCTAACTACTTAGCTATTACAGTGCAATTTATCTGACAAGGGGTGTCATCTATTGCAGATGATGCACAAGTGCAAGTCAGCATCACCTTGAGCAGGTTACTTTATCTGTCCTTTGCCCCAGTTTTCCAGTCTGTGGAATGGGAAATAGAGATTTTCCATTTATAGGAAAGGTATTGACAGAAGGTGAGTTCAAGTGGGTTACTTACATATCAGACTTACACTAAGTTTTTATTACATGTACCTACCAAAGGTATTAGAAAATACTGTAGATTTTTGGGTATCAGTGTGAAGGGTTTTGATGAAATTATATGACATGGGGGAATTTATTAGGGCAGGAAGCCTGTTTTGGTTATGTGTTTCTAGAACATAACTAAAAGATATGAGCACAGACCACTGAAATACAAAATTTAGTGATGAAAATCTGCACAGAAGTTATATACTGAGGCTGACTCCTCCTAGGTCATCAGATTCAGTCCCTTTGTGCATTAAATTCTGTTAGATTTTTTTTTTGCTTGTGTGTTGTGCCTAGTTGGTATTAGTTCATAATATTATCACCTTAAGTTCCTAAGTTACAGAATTACCCTGCATAAGTATACAAAGCAAAAGAAAACCTGTTCTGAGGAGCTCAGCTTTAATAGATGAGACAGATGGAGATGTGAAATGATTCACCCAGGATCATCACAGAAAGAGGAGGTCAGTCACAAAGTCTTTGAACTCCAGGAGGACTCAGGGTATTAGGTTGCCCTGACTCCTTTAGGCTCCTCCTTGGAGTGATGCGCTCTGTCAGGAATTGTCCTGTTTATCTTCTTTCACTTCTCCAAGTGGAAAATCCAGTGTACTGCAGAAATAAAATTTTAAATATGATTTTATATTGGGAAAATAGAAATGCCTGATGATAAAAACAGAAGCTGGTTGCAGTATTTCCTGGGTGTGTTTCAGAAGATGGAGCTCTGACGATGATGTAAGCTGTTTAAACTACCCATAGAGCCAAGAGAAATGTAAATCTTTATTAGCTTCTTAGCTTTATTTTACTTTAGTATTTGCCATTAACAGTTATTTTTAAAATATGGTAAGTAAATCCATTTTCCATACAGTAGTTATGGAAAACCTTGCAGATTTAAAAGAAAAAAAGATACAGAGAATAACCTCTGAAGACCTGAAAAGAGAAAAATTGGATAATAAACATTCAATCAGTCTGGGGTATTTTGTAAATCAGGCCGCTTTTATTTGGATATACTATTGTTTAACAGCCGGTTTAAATTGGGACCAGCATCCTGATTCTGGACAACAGGGCTTTTATTGGAAGTCC
>NW_016690187.1:8440034-8470034 GCF_001604755.1 Lepidothrix coronata
TTTAATACATTTTAAAAATAGAACTGTAAAAACCAGTAACCAGACTTCAAAGCGAAGACATGTTGTGCCAGAATTACGAAGCTGGTGCTGATTTTCACTGGTTGTAAAGCCTTGGGAGCGCCCTGCGGTCTGTCCCATGGTGACAAACACCAGGAGCACAGGCGGCTGACGTGGGAGCACCCAGCGAGGAAGGGAGGGGAGGGAGGGTGGCACCCTTGTCCCTGGGTGCCATGTGGGAGCTGGGGCAATGTGGGAGCTTGGACCCCTGTCCTCCAGCCTCAGTCATCCATTCATGCCACAACGCCCCAGCAGCATGGCCTGGCCTTCAGGAGGGGATCAGAGGCGTGGGGCATAGAAAAGGAGCATGTTAGTGGTCAGCTAGCATAGCAAGGGTCTTTTGGTTGCTTTTGGTGGTACTCAACAGCATATAGGGGAAACAGAGAGCCACCTCTATGTCCTGCTCTGCATAAGGGCTTTTCTGTCAGAGTGTGTTTGTTCTACACTGTTTAAACCATTTAAAAAGAGGTTTCTAACATACTTGCATATTGCTCCAGGAATGAGTGGGTAGAAGAGTCCATAAAAGTGATATAACAGCTATCAGTATGATGGTGCTGGGAGAAACAGCCAGGCAGGGAAAAAGAAAACACTTTGATTTTTTTACGTCTCTGCTTAATATATGATACTTTTCGCATACTAAGGTGAAAGGAGAAGCTCTGCTGGGTTTAACTGGCCGTGCTCTACTGGGGCTCCACCAGCTTGAGCGAAAGACTACGCAGGAGTTGGAGTTGGCATCATTTAGACCTGCGTTTGTAGAGCAACAGAGATGTTTCTCAAGCAAGCACTGGCAGAGTGGCTTCAGTTGCCTACTTCTCTGCTTGACTTACAGGCAGGTCCTCTTAAAGTACCATAATTTGTCAGTGTCTTGGCTTATGAGCTGCTACTGTGGCTATGCCCCTCTCCCAGGAAAAGCACCACAGCAGACTGTGGCCCTTCCTTAGTAGCTTTCTGCAATGAATATTTCAGAACTACTAGTGCTATCCTGTAGGAAGATATTGTCACAACATAGCTTGAGAAATGAGTTTGAGATGAGTAGGTTACGACAACTGGTTTATTGCCATCTTCAAATAGGCAAAAACGTGAAAGGGATCTCTCCAGTGACATATCTGCAGAGCACGTTCACCTGGGAATAGGCTAATTGCACACTTGATGCCGCTGCAAACCCACCTATGCATAACTAAAATGAACATGTATTTGACAACTGCACTGCATTTTAAAAGAAATTTTAAAATGCAGTGATTATAGAGCCCCAGGGCCTGATGTATATCTACTCAACACTGAAGATTTTATTTATTAAAGATAGGTTCTGTATCAAAGTTTTGGAAAATTAGGACCCAAAGATGTGTTTCAGTAAATATTTAGTGCAAAATCTTCTGGCAGAATGTGGGTTCATGACCATGTTAGGACTTTCTCTCTGTAGCTTTGGCATGGGATCTTTCTGATTTTACTGTTAGATAAATAAACCTTTTGTTATGTATTAGAATCTTAGATTTAAATCCATAGGTGTTTGGCATCCTCTTCAGAAAAAAAAAAATGTGTGGGTACATGATTCCTGGTGTAACTAAGCTATTCTATATTTACACATGACCATCATTATGGTTTCAGATCCTCTTACAAAACTTAAATAAGGTGTCTGAATAGCCTACAGAGGGCTCTTATAGGTCTGTCTTTCTTTAGTTGCCATGTCTAAAGTGAGTCAGGATTGGTTACAATTGAATTTCTTCTGATTTTTTATTTCCCAGCAGTGTTGTATTCATCTAAGATTTCTCCATCTTAAGTTTTAGGGTTTAGTTAACTCTAATGCTGCTACTGTAATTCTGGAGAGCAGGTTACCAACAGTGCCCAAGAGAGTCGGTCTCCTCCAGACGTGCTCTGTGATGTCCTGTGCAAGGAAAGAGGACCTAACTTTCCCCAGACAAGAGAGAATTTTGTTGCTGATGGTGCTGCCCACACACAGCCCCTGTCCCTTCCAGGCTCCCTAGCTCACAGGCTGTTAGAGCTGAGTGCTGCTGCCACACACAGTGTGTCTAAATGTTGGTGGGGGTTAAGCAGTCTTGGAAGAGATTGCTGACTGCACACTTGGTAAAGGATCTCTTCTAGGGGAGGAGGGTGAGCCTTACCAGTTTCCCTGCTGATTTTCTTCACTCCCACAGTGTTTCCTATGTAGGATTACTCTGTAAAGCACTGTTGAACCTCTAGCTGATACAAGGAATTGCTGTCTGCCTGTTAAACAACTTTTCATACCTGGATTGTGATGAAGTCCAATATGCCCTCAAACAGGACATCCAATGGAGAACAAAGCACCCATCTCTGTTTCCACATTCAAGAACAGGGGTCATATTGTGCAGGGCTCTGTGCAAGCCTATGGCCATGTACCAGGGAGGAAACTCCTTGCAGCAGAAGTCTGTTTCCAGCACAGGCAGCTGTGGTACCAGGTGGGCAGACCCTGCCTGAGTGGTGAGGCAAGGCAGTCAAACTGCTTTGTGTGGGTTCAGCTGCCATCCTGGACATAAAAAGCTTGTTTAGCTAGGATGTGTATAAAGAATTAGAAAAATAATGAGAAAGGGCAGATAGGGGAGTGTATCTAATAATTTAGAGTTTCTCTGTCTTTGAGTAATGCTGTTTTTTTTCATCCAATGTTCCTTACAACCCCACTTTATCTAGGTATTGGATTTCTTGTAGGCATCACAGCATGAGCACAGAATCAAAAACATAGTGAGGACCTCAAGAGAGTGCCTAATCTGACCTTTTGCATGGAGACTAAATCAAGATGCTTGATTGGCTTGCCCTTCACAGGGATATTAGTGCATAGATACTAGTTCCTGGACTGCCTTACACACCTGTGGATATGCACGTTAACACTCTCTATCGGTTACAAGCAAAGTTTAAAGGGCAGCAGGCTGAACAATGCACTGTGGGAAGGTCTCTGGACTTGATGTTTCCACTGTTATCTATTAATAAGTTGGGGCTAAAACCTCTAGTTTGAGGAAGAAGCCAGCAGAGAATTTTACAGCTGCAGACAAATATCTAAAAGGATTTGGCTCATTAAGCATTAGCAAGAAATCACACAGGAGTGTCTGAATATATTTTAAAAACAAATAAAGTGTAAGTTAAATACACAAAGGGTTTTTCTCTCACTCAGAGAATAAATAAGAATTTTCTCATTTGTTGCTAAAGGTCTGCAAGCCAGAACTTTAATGGAGTTTAGGAAAAGTGTATGAATGGATGTATATGACTATTTCTTTGGCAATCATTTAATCTCTGAAAGGATTCACTTACCAGACAGAGGAGAGAAATTAATGTTTTCCTGGGATCTATGGGTTATGTCAACTTTCTTTCCTCAGTGTTCCCATGATTCTGCTACCCATATTTCTGTTTAGTGAAGAAAGTGGTTAAGTAACAAGTGATAAGCTTGAGATCATTCCAGCCAGTAAGTATTCAGACTTGAAGTGGAACTGGGAACTATGGGTCTTGGTCTCCTCAGTTTATTGCCTCTGCCTTTTCTTCCTACAGTGCTCTGAAATTATTACTGCATGGCAGGAATCTTATTCATCTTCATTAAACTGAGGGAGGTGTTAAAATTCTCCTCTGATCAACATCAGAGAAAATACCTGTTTGAGGAAGAAATAGAGTATCTGTATGTGTCTATGAATTGTGATTATGCTGCTAGAACCTTGAAGTGACGGGTTTTTTCCATGTAATATCTGATAACAGGATGCTTTTTCCTAGTAGACTTAGAGGTTGCCCTTCTGAGCTGAAGTTCTAGAATGGTTCAACATCATGCAAAATTATGAAACGGTAAGTTTGTGTACAATATAAATGCTTGAACACTTTCACAGCTGTTCATTTGACAAGTTTGCAGAAAAAAATAATGTTTGGGGCTCTCATTCACAGTGCTACAAAAATTTATTATTTACTGAAGTTAAATCACAGTACAGTGAAATGAAAGGATGCATGTATGGCTATTCCTTTATGGACTCCTAATAGCAAATAAAAATGGGCAAACTTAGCTAATTGTAGGAAAAATAAAAACCAAACCCAAAGAATAAAAAAAACCACCTCCTTGCAATGCTGTAGTTCTGTAACTGCATCATAATGTTTACTTTATAAAGAGGGCATACCCTACATTCATTTTACTTCATCCAGGCTACGTTTCTGTTATTCTCAGAATAAGAAGGCACTACGGTTTGCATCAGTAAACACTACTTATTTATACTTTGGATTTGATAATATATTGAAGATAATCCTTCTGGCTTTAACATGCAGTCTTTGAGGTTGATACAATTTTGACCATAAAACAGAATATTAAGAACCTTCTTAAAGATCACAGTTGCCTGTCTCAAACGCTGTTACCACAGAAGGACTTTGCCTTGAGATAAGCACAGAATGGAGCAATAGGATGGTGCTAACTCTGAGTCTGGTGAGGTCTGGCTAGTGCATCCTGGGTACTGCATCCAGACAAAAATTCCCACTGTAGCAAGCTGTGTAAAGAAGGAACTGCTCATCTGGGACCACCAAAGCCCCCTGCCCCCCAATACGCCTTTGTGGATACCTGGTACTTTGACTTGAGATAAGACAAAGGTGGTACAATTGTCCAAGTGTTATCTCAGGCCTCCTGGGAGGTCAACAAAGCTAGGGGAGAAGAATGTATCACTGATAATGGACACGAAGAATCCACAAGGAAAAACAATTCATCAACTGTGCTGAAATCAGTTCTGGCTAGGTAAAAGGTAATTCTGGCAGATGAAGATCGCAGCCCACAGACTCAAAAAACCCACCGACTCAAAAGAACTAATTAGCATTAGAAGTGAGGGAATCCCTTAACCAATAGAATAAGAGAACTCTGTAGCCAATGAACATTGACTCCTTTGTTTGCTAAAATGTATAAATAGTGAAAAGTTTTGAATGACCTTGGGACCCCCACCAAGGTGAAGAAGGATCAACAGGATGATGCTGGATCCATGAGTGGTGACTATCTTCTGCTTAATCTTTCTCTCGCTCTCTCCCCTCCCTTTTCTATTTCTTTCTTTCTCTCTACCTCACATATTACTGTTAAGTAAAATCTGTGCTATTGACTTCAGCATATGGTCTTGTTTTCACCTTAATTCACATAGAGACATCTCAATAATCGTATCTTAGCACATTGCCACTATCAACTCAGTCAAAAGACTGAGTCTTGGAATGAATATTCAAGTTATGCTCCTTCTATAGACAAGCATATTAATAAATATGAATGACTTAGCATCTTGGTTTCCTTCTTTCATTAGGAGTTGCAGCCCTCTATATAATACTTGCTTTGTTTCAGCAATATTTTCTGGAATGCTGCCTAGCACTGTTTTTCTTACAGTAGGTAGAAATTAAAAGGCTATAAAGGTGCCAGAACTAAATAGTATTGATTATTCTCTTTCCAGTGATATAATCCTTCCAAATCCAAACTTTCAAATCCTAGCATCCTTAACCTGTTGGGCTAAGTAGTCTAAACTAAGCTTCTCTTTTAAGTGTTAAAAATTAACTGGAAACTACTAACAAACAATTTTCTCTCATCTAATTATTAAACTGTGAGGAACCTGCAACTTATGGAAACTGCTTTTCCACAGAAGAGATCCTGACTTGGAGGTAAAAGTATTTTCATTGCATTTGAGAGGCTCAGGAGTTATGAAGTTCCTTACATAGCACATGAACTTGGGAATGATCCTAGCTTTAGTTTTTAGATACCTGTGATCCTCTAGGGAAAATCAGTGAATGTCCTGAACATGTAAATAGACTTGGCTACTGTGGCCTAAATATTGTTAAAAATGAACAATGCTGGTGAACTTTTCAAAACTGCAGTTTCCCCCACAAGGGTCATATAGAAAGGCCTTTGTGAAAATACTTCTGTAAACTTTGGGTGGCAAGAAAGGAGGGTGAGCTGTGTCTGAAAGCAGGATCCAGCCCAGCCTGTGCAGATGCAGGCGGCTCTGTGCTGCTTTTGTTAAACTGCCCTTGATAGTGTTTGAGGTTTTACCAAGCACTGTGCACTGCAGCTATGAACTCAGTGATTACAAAGCATTTATAAATTGTCACAAGAAAATTAATCAACGCAGAAGCAATACTAATATCAGCATTGATATTCCTTTCTTGTGGTATTTATCCCCACAGTTAACACCCTGTTTTGCTATTGGATGCTCATACCAGCGAGAAGAGATTGTCGTTATCAACAAGCGTTGATTAAGGGAAGGCTTATCCTTATGCCCTTTGTTCTCTTATTTTCTCCTTTTTCTGCTTACACTAGAAAATTGTTAGGGTTGATGGCCATGCCTTGCTAGTTGGGCAAAGCACAACACAACTGATTAAGAAAACGGAATACAAAACTGAGACCTGAAACAGAATAATGACAGGATATAGGCATTAATAGGAGTTACCCTGTGATGGAACAACAAGGAAACAAATCAATGAGGAAAAAGAAAAGGTAAATAAATGGATAAAACTGGGGGGATTTGTTAATAGAGTATCTTAAACCATAGAGTTTAACACCTTCCTAGTTTCTACTTTGGTCTGCATTTTCTTCTGTGATTTTAGAAGTGGAAAGAACATTAACTGTTGTTGTCAGTGTGAAAAAAAATGATTTTTGCTTTTGTTTTGGAGCCTGGTTGGTGAATTTCCTTGAAATCACTGAAGTTTGTGTAGGTTACTAATTTCAGATAATTAGTCCTGGAAGTAAGCCAGCTAAAGGGAAGCTCATCTTTCTCTTAAAGTAAGTGAACAGAGCAGCATGACAAGGGAGGGAGAGGTCTGGTGATTTGTGCCTTAATGCTTGCTTCTGAGGATTAAATTTTGGATGTGTTATGTGAGAAAAGAACACGAGCTAGAACTTGGAATGTAAAGAAAGAACGTTTTGATTCTTGTCACTACAATGGGTTACTGACACTGTCCATAAATTTGGATTGGGAGGAGTAAATGGAAAAGAGAAAACTAGGGTACAAGTTTCAGAAAAAACATAGGAAGTCTTTCAGTTTAAACACATCCAAAATTTAGATACTGTATTTCTGTATAATAAGCAGAAATAAGACACGATTTTTTTAAAAAGTGGCAATGCTTTATTTCCCAAGATCTGGTGTAGCAGCAATAGCCTGTATGTAATGGCTCCCATGCTTCTTCTACTTCTACTCTTGCCTGCAAGTCGTTCTTTCAGAGGCGGGTAAAATGAGTCAAGTATTCCTCCAGATTTTTCTCAACAGAAATAGATTCTAAGGCACAGAAAGGGCTGAAGGAAAAAAGAAGTTCTACCTGTATTTAGTAATGGCTTTCATTGCAAAACAGGATATAATTTTGTCAATTTACAGTGGCAAAACTGGTGGTGTCACAGATGAAAGGACAACATCAGTGCAGAGGGGAAAAGAAGGCAAAGACAGGGCAGTGATTGAAGGGTAAAAATATGAACTCTTAATCCAAACCAAAGAAATGTTTGCCTGAGTGAGGTCTTCAAGACTAGGCCCTTTGGGAAATATACACTGATGGATGCTCTCTCTTACACTCAGTTGTAGAGCAAGATCAAGGCTTGTGCTACAGATTTAATTGGACCTATGGTGGGTGTATACCATGAACCTTTTTCCCCCAAAAGCATCTGTGATTCTGAGCATGTGAGTTTGTTTTAGCTCTCTTTTCAGAATTACCGTACACCCTTAAATGTAATTGATTTTGGATTAATTTGTACCTATTAAGGATCTAAGAATCTCTTGGGAGGCTCTAGGTAGATTGCTGGAAAGTCTATTTCCAGAACAAGAAAGATTTTTTTCTGGAAAGACTAACTACTGATTAGAGAATAACTATGGGTTTTGTAGCAGAAGCTCCACAGAAATCCGGTTCACAAATGAAATTGTCATCAGATACAGTGGATCAAGAAAATGTAGATAAAGTCTTCTATTACTGAAGCAGAAAAGCCTGCTATTAGTGACAAACTTCAGTGGTAGACCCGACCCATATGACAGGTCTATCTCAAATTTGTTTACTTACTTTTTGAATGACGGGTGCGTTTTAACTGATGGAGGCTCAAAGTTTTTGTTAATGTCAGTGATGACATAGCATATGTTGTAAAAATGATGGTTTTTTCTGTCATGGAATGTTTAATTACGTTAATTAATATCTTGGCAGAAAATTCAGTATGGTAGAGCCTCTGTCACTCAAGGACACTCGTGGAGCTCTGTTAGTTCCCATGAAAACCTAAAAAAGAACCTACAGTGATAATGGATTCTGGTAGAATATAATGGAAGAATCCTTGATGGAGTAGGAAGATGAAGCTGCATTTAATGCATCTTTGCTGTAGACTTCACAGGGTCTGTTGCATCGAAGCCCAGCTGACGTGCTGGACTTTGTCACTAGTTTCTTATTGCAGAAGAGTGGCTCATAACTACATATTTCCTCTCACAATTGTGGTTGTCTCACTTTCGGTCATTCTGTTTTGTGGCAGCAGTTGCTTCTTAGTAGCCTGCTGGTGACCCTGGGATAATCACCTTTGTTAGTTAATTACTTCGGGGAGCAAACATTGGATCAGATCATTTGTGAGTGATTAGTGGGTCTGGAAATGTGAGTAGGTTGGTAACTTTTTACATGTGTGCAAATACACACATGTGAAAGTGAACTGTTTGCTCTTCTGCTCCTCTGTATCACCTGTTAAAATATTTGACACTGTTGTAGTAAAAAGGGTGAGTTTGAGATCAGAGTGGTGGATCTGAATCATTGTGATGACTGTTTCAAAATAAGTAATCAGACTAAAATCACTAAAAATCTGGGTTGGCATCTCAAATCACTGTATGAATATCACTATAACCTGTTCAGCAGCTTACAACATCTATTTATCTCAACTTGAGATTTATTGAATTGGAGAGCTTCTTTTAATGGTTTGTAATTACTAATTGATTTGAATTTTACAGACTTTCTCACATGTGAGTGCATACAGTGTGCACTTCCAGTGTTTCTGCCAATGCAAACCCATATGCTGTTTTTGAGATTCTTGATTGTAGCGTGGTTAATACATCAGCAGTACTTCTCCTGCATTAGTAAATGGTGTTTATTTCTGTATGATCTGCATCAGTTTGAGTCTGAATACACAAATATGCAAGTTTAAAATTCAATTTTTTTACCACTCACTTTCCAGTTAAAATGTTTAATAGAAAGTCATCAATTAGGCACAGCAGAAGGCATATTTGGGTTCAAATATGGGACATTTGATGTCATCAAGAGAGTTACAAATGCTCTTTGCATATGATTAGCTTTGTGCTCAGGCCCTAATATCTCAAAGACTTGGATACATATTCAATCAATGGAAATATTCATCTATGAAAAGTTAAGCAAATGCATAAATGTCTTTGCAGGATTAGAAGTAATTAAGTAGAATGTTAAAAAACATTATGATCTTACTTAATCTAAAAGTGTGCAGTATTAACGCTTGCTCTTTTAGTTGGTTGTAAAAATACCACTTTCCCAAACACTTGTATATATGAAATAGATATTTTCAAGAAAAATACTCTGAGTCTGGTCTAATAGATTTCAGATTTTTGGCTTTCACTATTAAAATGTACTGTTACCACATTAATTTCCATCTAAGGGAACAGTAGCAATATGCTGCTATTTCATTGTGCATAAGCTTGGTGGCAGATTTTTTCATCAGTAGCCAGGAGCTATTTCCTTGTTATTACATTGAATTAAAATTTTATTAAAAATTAAACATCTCTGCTTGTTGTACAGGGACAGTTTTTCTTGTTACTAATGTTAAGATACTGTTATTTTTCGTGAAGAGCAAGAAATTAAACACTCTGCAAAAAAGGTCTGGGAAAGATGGCCAAAGTTACCCTATAAATAGCAGCAATTCAGCCAGGACAGCCATACTACTCTACTGATTGGGTTTGCAGCATTTTTTGTCTTCTTTTTCATCTGTTCAAATGTGATTTTTTTCTTGCTTGCTTTAAATTTATTAATAGCATTTATTCCCTTTTTTAATATTGTATGATCTTTGGTTAAATAGTGCTATATAAATGCGATCTTATCTTGTATTTCAGAAGATAATAATAACATGTTTTAAAAATACTTATTAACTGGCTTCTTAAATGGCCACTTTGAGAATGCAACCACTTATGTCTGCTAAGTGTAGAAGATCAGCCATTAAAAATGCCTTTTCCTGAAAAAGGACAGTTTTTTAGTTTTAGCAGTGGCCAAGCAAATGGTTCATGTCTTCAGTTTTGTTTTGTTTTTTAAAAAAATAGGTGGTGCTGTCTTTTGTTGATCCTGATTCAAAGGCATCTAGCGGAAGTTACGGTCTGATAATCGAAATACTTACACATTAACAATATGAGCAGAGTTGTCTGTCTACTATTAACTGTGGATGTTAGAAATATGGTATTGCATTTATACAGTTAAAACAGGATGAAATTTTTTATGAATGTTCTGTATTGAAAACACAGCCAGCTGATTGCAGATACTACCTATGGCTGTCACTGCACGACACATTGACACTTGTTGAAATGAATCATGCCCTTTTAGTTTGAAAAATGTTCAATTTGTATCTGCATTCCTACTACTGGCAACATCATTGAAGTTTTTGGAAATGTTGTAATAAGCAATAATTGATAAAACACAATGTTCAGGATGCATTAAAGATATTCTATGCTGTATCCTCCTGAAAAAAACCCCATTATTCCAGACTCTTCTGAGGAAGTTTTCCCCCTAAATCACAGAATTAAATACTTCTTTCCATTTTCCATTCCACCAGCACTATTCCATGAGAACTGGTGGTGGACTCAGGTTTATTTGCTGCTGAGCAGAGATGAAATTTTTCTGAGACATTGCCCATTAGACAAACAGAACATCTTCCCTAAGAGATATCAGTGTCATGGAAGTGGTTACAATTCATTCTCTTACTCAATATTATAATTTTTTTCAATATCAAACTGGTTCACTTCATTAATCTTAAATCTTATTTATTTCAAGTAATCACTTTTATGTCAACTAAATTTAAAATAATAAAAATTAAAAATTTAATTTCAAAAGTTCAGTATCTCGAAAAAAAATTAACATTCTAGAAGTTTTTCAAAAGTGTCAATATGACTTAAATAGCTAAAATGAAAATTTTCAGTTAACATTAAATAATTTTCAAAATCTGAAAAACAATCAGATGCAAAAGAACCACTCTCCAGATGCCACTTGTACTCAATAGCTATATTTAACATTATTTAATGTTGTAAATACTGACTTGAGAATGCTCAGCGTGGTAAAAAACTCAGAACCAAAAATAGAAATCCTACAAGGATCTGAGAACCTGTTTAGTGTTTCATTATTTTTAAGTCCTATTTGCACAAATGGAAATATATCCTGAATTGATCAGCATTTGTGTTGTTGACAAAACTGATTTTTCTGTCAGAAGATGACAGGTCATCAAAACAGATTTTTTTTTTAATAGAAATTTTTCACTTTGATTAAATGCTGTCAAAAAGATTTTGCATGTGGTAGATATGATTTTTTTTTTTATTTTAGAGCAAGAGGAATTAACAACATTATGAATAAGATGCCCATTTAGGGGGTCAGAGAGATATCAATTCATATCTTGTTTGACTTGGTTCTGCTTTGGGGTTTTCTTAATGTTGAATAGAGATTAGGTTCAAAACCTCAATATTTTTCACAAAACATGACTGTTTTCCAGCCCTCACCAGGTTTGAGGTCTCTGAATAAGTGCAAAAGGTATTCTCAAGCTTATAAGACAGGAGTGAATGTGTTTATTGATGCCCTTGAGGATAACATTGTGCAGCAAGGATTGGTAAAGTGCATAATCAAAAAATAGAAACATTTGAATGCATAAACTAAATTCTGTGTATGTATCCTAAGACTGGCTTATGGATTTGACTGTAAGTATTGTAAATTAATATTAGGAGAAATTTAGATTTGATTGAATCTCAGCATGAAGATGCCAACATTCAAATTGATTCATTAGCTGACCTGAATTCTCTGATAAAATTTACTAGCAGGCACAGTCGGAGGATTTATCCTGGATGATGTTCATGTCGTTAACAGGAACTACCACCGGCAACACACACACAATGTCAGCCCACAGAAAAAGAGAGAAGACTATTTAAAACGCTGTATTTATTAAAAAAAAAAAAAAGCAAATCTCTATCATGTTAAAATAATTTTGGGGTTTGGTTTTTTTTTTTAACTTATCACTTTACAACCAGTGTAAGAGCCAGAAGGCAACACAATGGAAGTTTTTGTTGAGCAGAGTATGCTTGCTTCAAGGACCTGGTGTGCCAATAGAGGCACACACACCAAGTGAAGCTAACATACTGGGTGAATTATGTGTCCCATCACACCAATGACTGCAGAGCAATAAAACCACCCTAAGTGTTCTAGTTACAATCAATTACATCATGCTTTAATCACATTTTAATGATGTATTAACCAAGATTTCAACAGCAATTAGTTTAATGGGTGTTTGCTTTTTTAAAACTATTTTAACTGTGGCTATATCCAGTAAGAATAAAAAAAAAATAAAGCATTGATTGTGACCTCCTTCTTCTCCAGCAATTTTGTGTGATGTGACTGAAGAGGGAGATTTTTCAGTTACTGAGTATTTGTGACTCTTAAGTAATAACATGCTATATGATATATAGTGTGAGATTTTTATCATTTACACAAATTATGCAAAATTCTACACACTAAAGTGGACATAATTACTGCATCTCCTGTTCTTTAGGGCAGAAACTGATATACTGCCTATTGCTATCTAGGCAAAGATGAAAGAAATACAAAGTAAAATTATTAATCATACTAATTTTTAACAGAAGGGTTTAGAAAACTTCTGTAGCTGCCCATAATATTCCCATTGATACACATTTTCCATATAGAAAACTGACAAATGTCTCTGGGAATCCAGCTCCCTTTAAAGCACTCCTAAGGATATTAACAGATAAAGGAAAGAGATTTCACAGCAAAACCCACATAAAAACCAACATTAGGAATGATACCAAACTTAAAGAATGTTGTAAAATGAGCATGGAAAAATGTACAAAATGAATTCATGCCCATTTACATGCTTTCAGTCAGGCTACCAGATAACAAAGCCTCTGTCTTTGTGTTAACACTGCAGATTAGGTCAAGTTTTTACCCCTCTGAGCTCTTTTCCTGTAAATGACGGGTTTTGATGTGAAACAAGCAACATGTCAAAGCAAGTTGAAAGATGTAGGCATTTTATGCCATGTCACAATGACAGGCCGGTGAATATTTGGGCCATTAGGGGCTTATTAGTGAATAAATGACCAGATGGTTCAGTGATGCACAGAGATGGACAGAACTGGATGCTACTAATCAGCACTGTCTGTACTTGATGTCAAATCACATGACACAGTAACCCATGGATACCGAATAAAAGTTACCATTAGCAAGTCAATTTGATATCTGTGTGGTGTAAACAGACTTATAACTGCACTTCAGAGCTGCCTGTTGTTAAGAAGAAATAATGGTAGGGTATTTAAATAAACACACTCTACTCTTATCAAGTTATGATAAATATAAATAGAATTTCAATTCCCAGGACCTCCTTTTTATTTTGAAGAGACTGTGGAAGGACATTTACATATTAGACTATCTCCACAGACAAAAAGGCTGGACTGGAAGTGCTGTAAAGAGAAGCAGGAACGGCATTCTTCAAACACCATGGTTAGCAACAGCAAGTGATGCTTTGTTTATGCATTTGTCACAGGAATACAAACTTTGAGAATGGGACCCATTTTTTGGGGGGGGTGGTGTTTGCATTTTTTTATATTCACGTTTTGATTTTTTCACTGATGTTGATGTATGTTTGCTTGCCACTACCTTAAATTTTTCCCATGGGTTTTTGAAAATTTATTTTGACAAACCCTTGTTAGCAAGTAATTTCCAAAGCTTTGCACCAGGATTAGGAGCTTTGGGCACTTGGTAAGGACAAGATCCTGATCCAGGAGCTGATCCTGAAACACTACTGTAGAATAAGCAGTTCCAGTCTGAATAGAAGGGTTGAGCCAAGGCTGGGGACAGGTGTGGCTTCACTGCTGCACTAAATCTCTGTGAGTCTAAGCTAAAAAGAAGTTTTCCTTTGAATTTGGGGAGGTATGTTTGCAGACTGTAGAGGTTTGGGGTGCATCCTCAGCTCTGAGGCCAAGGCAAACACACCAGCAGCACATTTTCTTGAGGCGGGCATATCTGAGGCATGCTTTACTTGGTTCTTATGGTTCTTTATAGCAGATGAGAACAAATGTAGTATTAGGATTGATAATTTTTGCTGAGGTACTAATGCGAATGACAAGGTGTTTTGAATGAAACTTGCTTGAATTTTTCAGTCTGAAGAATTAGATGTAATTGCATGTCACACCTTTTCTATAAGTGTGATGATATTCGCACGTGAATTCTACAAAGCGGGTGAATAATGTAATAAAATGTGGTGTCTATAGCTGTGTTTAACCATGAGTTGCCCTTGATCCTGGCTTTGTTTCTTGCACCTCCTTTGGAGAAAGAATATGGGAAGAGTTTTATGGTATCAGTGGTCATTGAAAATGAAACTTGTTTCCCATAATTAAATAAGGAATCAAGTAAAAATTAGGCAATTTCAATAAAAGAAACACTCCTATGTGAGCAGTCAAAAATATGCTTGCAGTTTTGAACATACTAAAAACTTGGATTAGCAAGAAATACAGCAGGATGGATTAAAATTGTGAAATATGTTGCATTTTTTAAATATCTGTTGTGGCATGAATGTGTTTTTATATAGAAGACACAAGGATAATAAATAGTATATATAAGTTACACAAGGTTGTCCTTGAGGAAAATAATGCCAAACTGCTTATATTGCTACAGTAATTGTTGGAACACTGTATTAGTCAAAACCCTGATATTTTTAACTGCATCTGATCAAGTGATGACCTGAAGATGACTTGGGAAAAAGTGAAAGGAAACAGGACACACATAAAGGGATCCTTTGCCTGGAATTCACAGTCTTGTGATGTTACAGACACTGAAAATCAAAATGGATTAGAGAAGTTTGTGGGAGAGCTCACCAGCAATTATTAACAACAGTAGACTGGGTTCATCCTCCAGCTCATGAAATCCCTACACAGTCTATCGCTAGAGGCTGGGCAGAACTACCATGATAAGGTTGGTCTTGTTCCTTTAACTTTTGCCTATACATGCTCCAGCAATCATTGCTTTTTCCATTCTTTTAAATGTGTATATATATATATATATATATATATATAATTCTTCAGGGATGTAATTTTAAAATCCCTCTATGTTTGGAGGAAAAAGTGCTTTACAGGTTACCTAGTTTTCATTCTTTTTGATAGTAGACCTAGAAACGAGACATGCTTGCAAGATTTACCAGAAGTTTTTAAAATGGAGTGGTTTACCCAAAATGTTCAGGTGACCTGAAACCTGTCTGCATTTCAGTCTGAAGTAAATTTTCAGTAGATTTGGGATTACTTCACTGATTTGAGTAGAAACCAGTGCAATCTTGTTAGTTTTGGCGCAGAATGAATTAGAGCTTATGCTCTTCTTTTAATTAAAAAAACAAAAGTTGAATTCTGTAGTTAAGAAAGCCTATGCTTTAACAATATTCATGTGTTTCCTGAAGGGTTTATTTCAAGAGTAAATCTGATACACAAGGATTACTGCTCTGCGGGTTCTTGCTGTTAGGAGCTTTCCCATTCCAGTTCTGGCAGACTGCTTCCATCAGTGGTTTTCTCTGTGTTTGCATAGTTGGTTGGCTATGAACTGTTGATCCAATATAACTTTTAGTAGATATCAAGACACTCAGAGGGTATTCCTTTTCTGAAAATAAGGGTGTTGTCATCATGTTTTCTGTTGATGACAACAATGTTACTCCAGAAGAAATGCAACTTCCTCAGAGAAGCAATACCTTATAGAAATAAATTATTTTTAGAAAAACTGATTTTAGATAGAGAGAATTTTTTAGCATTGATTCCATGGGACAACTCTCTGTATTGATATAGGTAATATGTGCATGGCAGTAATAAATAATTGTGAGAAGAGATGCAAAATAGTTGTCACTTATGGTGGCTGTCATGCCAGGTAAGGGTTGTTCAGTGGAAATGGTCAAAGGCCCTCAGCCAAAATTAACATATAGAACGTTTATTGCTGCATAGAATGTCTCACTGTAAAACAGTGAGAATCCAGCTGTCTGCAATCTCACTGCAAAGTGTAGGTGCCTGACAAACATATTAGGATTAATGTGGATGTGCATGAAAATGTGATAGATACTTTCTCCTCTGACTTTCAGGACTGAAGGCATGTGCTGTTACCTTACTGCTGGCTAGAGATTTTTTAGAGTCATCAGAGCCTCTAGAAGAAACCTTTTCCTCTCCTGCTTTCTGGTCATCTTTCCACCTGGCATATATAGTTCAGATGGTGATTTGCTGTGCAGCTTGCTGGACTTTGGCAAGGATGCTGTGGTGATGTCGGGGACAAAAGGAGGGCAGGAGACCAGGTTTTGCCACGCCTTTGGATGAAGGCTGCCTTGCTGTTCTTCAGTTTTCTTAACTTACGCATAACTCAAACCAAGGTAAGGTAAAGTTGCATCAAATAGCATATATTTGTAAAAATCAAAAACTTGAAAATACAGTTAAAAATGTTTATGAAAGGCAGAAATTATGATAAAAACCCCACCAAAACCAAAAACCAAACAAAAAACCCCCCCCAAAACCAATGTATAGATCTGCTTAAAAAAAGATTACACCTAATGGGCCATCCTTGTCTCTGTGAGATCTGGAACATGGACTCCATGGACAGAAATGAAGTTCAGCTTCATCTTCTGTAAAGCTTTTTTGTTCAGTGGTGACTATCCCAAAGAAACAGGTCTCTGAGCAGTTTGGCCAGGGTGAACATAAATTCCAGAAGCCTTCTGGCTACTGAGAGAAGGAGGAGAAAAATGAGAGGCTATCCAAAATACACCTCCTGGGGGTCCAGCAATAAGAAGGGAGATCAAACCCACGAAGAAATAGGAGAGACCCTTGTAAAGTAGTCAGTTGAAAATTTTACTGTATATTTAGTAATCCCTAATTAATCAATGGCCAAAGGTTAGACAAATATTTTGGAGCACAAGTCCTGTGGAATACTAACAGCTTTAGAGAAAGATTACAAAGAACGTATTAAGTAATTGTGTGTCTTAATGGAGATGGAGGAGAATCTGCCTGCCCACTTAATTCCCATTTCTGTTCCCATTGAAGTCAATTGGAGTTCTGACATTGCCTTTTGTGGAAGAAGCCTGACCCTCTATTTAGTGCATTACGTTGAATAATTGCAACATAACTACAGAATGACAACGAAAAAAAACCTGTGGTTTTGACCTGCTGTTTCTGGTGGCTTTGTACGTTTGCTGAGGATGCAGCAGCTTCATATAAACTGCTGCTTATTTACTAATTACTTAACCTGTGTATATATGAATAACTCTTTTGCAGCGTTTTCCTAGCAATTCAGTTCTGATATGCATCCTTTGTTTTCAGTAACAGGTTATGTGCGTGACTGGGCTTACTAGTCATCAAATGTTGGGATAATTTTGATGATTACCTGTTCTTTCAGCAAATTAATTTGAGAAAGTTTCCTATTTTTCTTATATCTTCAGAGGTTTGGGATTTAAGTAAAACTCTTATCAGAAAAGCAAAGCAGATGTTCATTACATCTGTATTCCATATTTCAGTTCAAGTTTACAAAGGAAGGCTTTTTAACACTTAAAGAAATATGATGACTTAATTCTGCCTTGACAGAGAGGGTATTGGCTGGTATTACTAACCTAGCAACTTCTTTCTTCTAACCACCGAGTGCTAGTCATGAAATTATTTGAGTATCAAAATTTCCAAGTGTGTGTCTGTTTTATAAACATGCACCCATGGATTAAGTAAACTATATGTAGGAAATTATATATTGGGTTTGTGTGGCAAGGTTTTGATAGTGGGTGGGTTATGGGGGTGGCTTTTGTAAGAAGCTGCTAGAAGCTTCCCTGTATCCAATGGAGCTAACACCTGCTGGCTAAAGATGGATCACTGCTGCCCAAGGCCAAGCCCATTAGTGATGGTGGTAGTACATTCTGGATAACAGATTTAAGACAGCAAAAAAATTATTACACAGAAGCAATTGCAGCCAAAGAAGAGAGGGACAGCTCTGCAGGCACCTAGGTCAGCGAAGAAGGAAATAAAAGTTCCCTATTTTCTCTTTCCTTTTCTGTTGTTTTTCTCTATCCTGTTCTGCCATTTTTCAGTCCCTCAATCTTGAATTAATTTTCTCCTTAACTGACCAGAAATTATGAAGCAACAAGTCTAACTATGGAAAGGCATGATGTTCCCTTTCTTGCCTTCTTTGTGTGAACAGACAAAGTATGAGTGAAATGCCTCCTCAACAAGAGTAAACAAATCTTTTATGATCATGTGCAGGTGAGAACCTAAAGCACTAAGAAAACAGACACCATATTTTCCTAATATTTCCAATTCACGTTGGAGTTCAGTCTGCCTGACAAGTTCTTAGTCATCATCTGGTGAAAGAGAGAAGAGCTGAAGATACACTGCTCTTGCAAGAGAAACAGAGGAGAGGGAATTTTTCTCTCTGTTAACAGCAGAGATGCTGTGACAGTGCCCTTTCTGGGTTGAACACTAACCCTGAAGCAGTGCATTAGGGCTTTGTGTAGACAGCTCAGTGCAGCAGGGCATAAAAGGCTTACTCAGCTCTTCTTACAGTCTTTCCGTCCAAAGAAAAAGTAACAGACTGTTCTCCAAAGTCTGAAAAATTAGATACAATATAATTGCTTCCTTCAAGCATCACAGCTCTTGTAGTAGGGACTGAGCCATAAAAGGCTCTTTCCTGTTCACTCAATTTTTATTTTTTTTTTTTACCACGTAGGTACCACATCCTTATGTCACACTACTTTATGCTTTCACTGGCATGCTGCTTTCAACAGGCATTATGAAAGAGCTTCACCTACCACAGTACTTCCTAAATGTATTAAACACATGAAAGCAAATATTCAGATTATCCTAAAATATTTTAACTTCTCTGAACTTGGTTGTATGTTTCAAATATTCAATACTTAGAATTTTTGAGAATTGCAATATAGGGGTAGTGTTGCTTCCTACCGTTAAATAGCTCCATTGTTTAAAACATAATTAAGTCTTTTTGGGAAATCTCAAAAAAATTGGACTTAATTTCATATACATACCACTTATTTTAAATCTAAAGAAATATTCCTTTTACAGTATTTTATACAACTACAATATTGTTTTCACTGATTATGAGATGGCTTTAAGGATACGAGTAGTATCATATCCAAACACTAGCTTAAAATTCCGATTTACAATAATCAAGATATTTAGATGTTAAAATGGATGCCTGATGTAATAAATATCCTTAACTGATGACCTATCAAGAAACAAAATAAACCTAAAAAAAAAAAAAGCAGCCATACATGTAGTGGTAATTTAAATATGCAAAACCAAAAAAAATTGCTTTTACTTTTCTTATCCAAACAGAAACTTCCACTAGTCTGACAATAAGAGGGGTTCATTTACTATTTTTTCACAGTTGAAGATGTTGCACAGTTACTATGGTTGGTAAACAAAATTCATCACAAGATGATTACAACACCTCTAGTTGCAAAAATCTAGACATGGCCTCTGGAGCAAAAAAATTTTTGTGATTGGGACAGATTAAGAAGAGGAAAAAATGTCACTTCCTGCAGCAGCGATGATGATGGGAACATGGAACATGACCGAAAAGTTTGTTTCCTCTTGAGTTTCAAAGTGTGGTTCCTTTGCATGAGGCATCCATGTGTTGTTCCAAATGCACAAAACAAGCATGCTCGTAATTCAGAGGAATGTGTAGAAATTATGCTACAGCATTTTGAAAAGGCAAATCTACACACAGCTACATATTCTTATACCCTGTTCAAAGCATCTAACTTTGTTCAGAGTCCTTTGCAGACCCCAGGCTCTGGGGCATGAGCCTCTCTTCATTCATAAGTATGCAAACTTGATGTCTACAGTGACCCTTCCTACTGTCAGAACGCATGGGAAAAAAGGCAAGATGCTTCCAGTGCCAGGGTACTGTTGCAGAACAGAGTTGTGAGCCTTGTTCATGATCCTGGGTGATTTTCTTCGCTTCACTAAAATGATTGGAAAACAGCAAAGAAATATTGTTGGGAATTAAAATGTGTCAAAAAGGAATTCATAGTTCTGTTGTAGAGCTAATAAGACTCTTCTTCTATACTGACTCCTGTTTTGTCCTGCAGTCACTTGGGCATGAGTGATTTCTCACAAGAAGTCCTTAATTTTTTACTTTCTTTTTCCTACAATAACTACTTGTTATCAAAATTATTTTAACAGTATGCTTGCCTGGGGTATTTTGGGGCAATGTGCTTTCATCTGTAGGCAGACAGTAGAGTAAAATAACCAAAGATTGTCTCTAAGGTAGGAGAATAAAACCTGTCCTGTATCTTTCTTTTTTCTTCTTTCTCCTTCTGAGAGAAAACATGGAATCATTTTTAAATTCAGAGGGATTTTGAGACTGAGCTTTAAAATCCTAGGGTATATGTGTGAAATAATCTACCAACTAAAAGTTATGGGCTGGTCAGCTGACCTACAACCCCTACTACTCTGATACTCTCCAGTGTGCAGTAGTATATGATTCATATGCACTTATTTCTGACGGTGTTCATCTTTGAAATAATCACTTCATTCTAGATAAATGTATTCAGTGCTATGACTACTCCATCCATCATATTAGGTAGGGTTGCACAGCCGAATGCAGCTCTATTCCAAATAATGATGGTCTCTAATATTTTCCTGAAAATGTGGGTAATTTATTATCATAGGCTAATTATGCCCAATACGGCTGCAGGCTGACATTTATTGCAAGAGGTGGGCTGAAGGGAGCCAGGAGGTATTGCATTGTCACTAGAGCTGTTTCTGAGAAGAAATTTAGCTGCTTGTCCAGCATTTCTGCCAGAGCTTTGGGAAGCATTTCCTTTCTTGCAATGTGCTGGATGCACTTGCTTCTCCCCTGTTTCAGGTAGGATTGATGGTTACCCATCCTTCTCCGTGGCTAGGGATCACAAAAGCTTCTTCTCTCCCTACATGAGGCCCTGGGCAGGAGAAGGACAGCTGCTTTGTTTCAGTGGCAGGCACATTCCTGTCTAAATCAGCCTCAACAGTGACCTGATTGTCAGGATACAGATTCCCACTACTATGGCTTTGGTTTCTTGTCCAAGTAGCAACTTCCAACAATTTCTCCTCCCCGTCTCAGAATGAACAGACAGGGATGCAAAGCAGTAAAATCTTGGTTTATAGGCATCTGCTTCTCATCTGTGACAAATACAGCTTTCTGTGCTTGCCCAGGAAAACTCAGATCCAGAAATTTTCTTCAATATGTGATCTCCCAGACAGAAAGAAGAAATGCCACCTGTTCTTTCTATTGTAATTTAACTATTTCTTTCGGGGTTTTGTCTCTTCCATTGATGCTTTTGCTCAGAAATAAATAGCTGATGAAAATATCATTTTAACTACTGTGCAATAAGTTTCTGTTCATCTTGGGAACCCTACCTACTTCAGATCAATGACGGTTATTTATGGATATCAGTGGTAATGAACATTACCTTTATTTTTTATTATCTATGCATGAAATAACTCCATTCTCTGCATTCTTCTTTAATCCCATTTTTATGTTTACACTTCTCTTGCTACTGTGACCGAAGTATCCCTAAGAGTGTTATCAGAGCCTTCCCATAATTGTGAAAATGTCTTTTAGGTCACATCTGTGGCTTTTATTTTCTAGGCAGAATAACTCAACCCCCTTAACCTTTTCTTACAGCTTAGATTCTAGAGACCTGATATTATCTTTGTTGCCCTATGGTACAGTCTTTGCAAGTCAGTACTATGCTTCCTGCAAAACAGACCTGCAAACGGGTCTGGGTGAGCTCCGTATGGGTTACAGCTATTAAAGATTTTCTTCTATAGAAAATTTATCACCTCCTGTTTACTACTTTATTCCCTTGCTAACACTACCTGATGTTTGCCTCTGCCTGCTGCTGTGTACTAGCTTGATGGTTTTAGGGATTTTTCTACAATAACCCCCAAAGCTATCAGCTGTGTTAGGGTCCTTCACCCAGAAATGGACTCAGCCATTTCACCACCAGGGAATTTGTGCTGGGTAGTCCTGAGAAATAAGGAAATCATATTAGTCAAAGTGCTTTGTGAAAATATTACTGTTAACAAAAGCAATCACTGAAGAGTATGTAATGATTTTGGACTGGGAAATGAGATTTGGTGCCAGGGAATAAAAAGACATCAATTTAGCTATTCATTTTGACAAAAACAAAACTGTAGAAAGTCTTTTCCGTTATTGTTGTCTTTGTGGAGCCATTCACAAGCAGCAATAGCATAGCAGAGTACACAACTGCATTATTAGAGGTTCAGAGGTATTTCATTTTGAGGTTCACTTAAGGTGAATAGTCAGGACAGCAGACCATCCTTTGATCTGTCAGATTAGAGAGGTGTTCAGACAACTAGACAGTCGGTAACTTCTATGCCAATGATTAATTTACTGAGAGTTTAGGCAGAACTGTTTGTTCTTTAATTATTTTTGAAGACCAAAATAAGCTTGGGGTTTATATGCAGGTTACGTATGTTTGGGGTTACTTTAAGGTAAGTGTTCCTCCTTGGTTTCATGATTTGTATTGGGAAACAAAAAGCAGATTCACTTTTTAGCCTGGTTAAGTGTGTTCATTGTATTGCTGGAGTTCAGAGTTCCCTGCTGTCATACATGTGGTTTACTGGAGCACCTATGTGTGCATGGTTCTCTCCAAGCAAGGCAGTAACCTGATGCTGGCAGGGTTGCCAGCTGTACCTTCCCTTCTCCACCTTTGATAGATGGTAAAAACCACAACTCTCTAAAATCTTCTAAAGTCTTAGCAAGATGAGACTTTTTGTCCAGGCTAAGTAAAAGGAAGAAGGAATTATCTGAGTGAAGAGGGACGTATCAGTAAACATATAAGATTAATCATCATATTTATATAATATAATTGTCATATATAGGACTGAAGCCCAGCATTCAGTCCTTGATTTGAGGCAGTGTTACTCGATGTACTTGTCAGCCAGTGGCATGCACACTAGACTACTTGAGATGGCCTTTGGTTTGCCTTATTGACTGTAGATAATGTTACTCTTAGATACGACTGAGGAAGCAAGTAATTTATTTTCAAACACTTCATATCCAGAAGTTTTGAATTTCTGTTTTTCACCTACATCTAGTTTCATCAACCTACGATTTATCTCTAAATTTCAAGTAATCACCAAATGCAAGTCTCTGGAGGATGAGTTAAAAGGTGCTGTACAGCTATGGCAAGGATGGGCAGCCATGTGGTTTTGGCTTTGAAAATATGGGCTGAGCTGGAACCTGGGAGGCTGTGTAAGACTGGTGCTGTGGGAGGAGGTGAGCAGGCAGCATAGTGAGGACACTGTGGCTTGGGGTGGAGAAATGGAGTGTTCTGAGAGATGGTGCAGCCCTGTATTGTGGCCAGTTGACTCACTGCATGGTTCATTTTTTGATTCTTGGTCTTCATTGAAACAAGTAATTGCAAATAAGTTTGAACTAAAAATCCATTCAGAATTGCGAGAATCCTTATACAAATGTGCAGTTTTCACGTGATCTGAAGTATCACCCTCAGATAGTCAACAGATTTATACCAAACCATACTATGCAGTAATTTTTAAACATTTCTGCCTGTTTTGAAAAGTAATAAATAGTTTCTTATTTTTCGTATGGTACTTTAAACTGCAGAAGAGAGAGAATATAGGAATATGTATGAGCTAATGACAAACCTCAAGCACTGTATCAATGAAGACATTTAAGAGGTCATAGAAGATGAAAGAAGCAGGATCCTTTTCACTGATTGACAAACTTGGGAATGCTGTGATAACTGTGGGTGTCACTGTATTTCACCAGAGCCACTGTCCTACGCATCCGCAGCATCAGCAGAGAGTGTGATGTGATGTGATGTGGAGCTCTTATTGCTGGTCCTGAACAAAGTATCAGCTGATTAATTTGGAAATTATTATCCTCAGCCAGTGTACTGTTGAAGCATAAACTACTAGATATTATTATTGTTGATAACTACTCCTTTATATTGCTGCAGAACCACTCTTTGAAACCAGGCCCTCCTGCTAGTCCCAGAGAGTTTTCAGTCTGCTTATACCTTGAAGATTCTACAGAAGGAAAGTAAGGTAGGAAACATGTGCCAGCCCCATAGGCTGTGTTTTTGGGCTTCCTGGCAGAGAGGGTATCACGGGGTCTTGCTCCCAAACCTTCCACAGGCACTGAAGCCTGATTAGGACCCTGACAGGGCTCAGAGGTGCTCAGGACATGTCTCTCATGGTTTAGTAAGATATGGGATAGTCCTTGAGGAAAGCTTATATGAGCTGAGAGACAGTTTTTGTTTTTCCCTGTTCCCCCTGTCACTACCCTCATTCTATTTGTTTCTGAATTGTTGGGAAAAAACCCAAGATGCTTGGACATAAGTGGGCTGGGAAATATTTTCTTTTTTTCTGTTTGTTTTGTCTTCCATGTTATTTAAAGGGTATAAGAAAGGCATCAGTAACCATTACACTTGCTGCTCTTCTGTAAAATTTTACTTTTTACTTTTCTGTCAAATTTTCTCAAAGTGCACTGTGAAATCTAATAAGGCTTTCTTTTTCCATGTATCTGCTGAAACCATTGGAAATATAACCACTACCAGACCTTCTCTGAAAAGACCAGAATAAAAATACTTGTTTGTAGTAATTATTTGCATTGAGCTGTCAGACAGGAAAACCTCTCAGTTAATGGCAAATGACATCTTTTTTCTGTCTACCTCCAAATTCCAGGAGTCTGGTGTTGCTTCTCCCTATATGTTATTTAATGGGAGACCCCTTGTAGCAAAAGTGGGTAGAGTCCTTCCTAAATCTTTGTTTGTGAAGCCTAGTCATGGTTAAGGAAACCATCATTACTAAAGGTAAACTACAAAGCCATTAGACTTACACAAGCTCCAAATGTGATAAAAATATAGTTAATGTGCTTTTAGGTGACATTGTCTATGAAGAACTATAATTTACTCATTTTTTGTCAACTTGATTAATTGATTAGTTAATTAAATATTGTCTAAAGGAAACTACCATGCAAAAAAAATTTAGTTTACTATAATCCCAGGTTTTTTTAAATTAATTTCATTGCCATGAAATAAAGAACGTGTTTGTGTTTGTTTCCTCTGTTTAAATTCTGCTTCCTCCTTGTGAAACGGTTAATATGGTAGAGCCCTGCTCTGAAATTGCCTACAAACTCTTAAAACCATAGTTAATTACAGATAGCCCAATTTAAACTTTACAGCATTCTTGATACATTCAGGATGTATGGAAGGTGGTTTGTTCTGGGCAACAAGCAGAAACACATTGTACTACTTCTGTGTATTTGGCGATGAAGCAAGAAGAGCTCCTTTGGCCAACAGGAAGTGAGGCTCACTAAATACAACTGGGAAGAAAAAAATTTTAAAAATTCTTGTGTTACTATGGATGAAATTTTTGTAATAAATGCTGGTCTTGGTTATGGATATTCATCTGCTGCAGAGTGCAGTGCAGGGGTAAAGTGATTAGAAAAGTAGTGCTGTAAGCACATTATATCATATTCAAACAATATCAGCAAATAACGTGCACCTAATAATGGTTTGTTTGCCTATTACTTCAGAAAACCATTGGGGGTTATTCCTGGGAGCTGTGTGGAGCTGGGCATTGAAACTGCAGAGAAAGAGAGTTAAGAAGGAAGCAAGACCGGGCTACGCTCTGGATCCCCAGCAGCCTTTGGCAGGTCAACCAAGATGTATTTTTTTTTATTCTACTCTTTAAAAGAAATACAAATTATGTATCTTTACTGCCTGTAGGTGAAAAGCATTCTGTGTGAGGTGTTGCTCCTAAAGGCTTTAGTGGTGCAGAGGACTTGTGCAAAGAGCCCAGTAGGATGGTGCTGTGAAAAGGGGCAGGATCTGGCAGCCACCTCAGAGCTCATTTCCATCACCAGAACTTCAGGATTACAGGAAATTGTAGTGTCTGAAGATCTGTAAGACAATTTAAAATTGCTTAGCATTTCAAATCAGGAAAAATTATGTAATTTCTACAACTATTCCCAAAATTTGCAAAACTGTGGGCCTGCCAAACCAACATGCAGCAGATGTTGATAAGGAGGCAGGAGTGTGAGGCATCTGAAACTCTGTAGTCAGTGGATCCACCATGCCAAAAAAGCTGTTGGTGGCAGATTGCTCTTGTGTGTGTCTGCACAGAGCAAAGAAATGCTATCTTCTCTTACCACCCTGACTCACACGTCAGTCTCATTTTTTTCTACTCTTCCAGAAAGGACAAGGAGACTTCCTCCAGCCCCAAGCAGCTACCCCAAAGTACAAGAAGGAGGTCCTGGAACTGCTGAGCTCCTCTGCCCTGTTCCAGTTGTGCTGTGCTCAGATCATCCTGAGATTCTAGACAAGAACTGGGATGCACAAAAGCTGCCACTCAATGAGACATGTGCAAGGTTCTGCACTCCGAAAGAGATGATCAAGGCCGTGACAACCTGGAGAGACAGAAACCAGGGCATTGAATGACTGCTGCTTCCTTTTCCAGGTAGAAACAATTTTAGAGAGAGATGCATTTCGCACAGGAACCACCTGACGTTTTCTCTAGACCTCTCAGAAGTCCTGCTTAGGAAATGAAATGTAAAACATCCCTATCTTGTTGTATGTCATTTCCGAAGTGACAGCTGATTACATTTTAGGAATGTTTTCTCGTTTTCTAAATTAAATCAGTTTGGCATTCTGTAGCAGTCAGTACTCATTAACCTTTTAAGGATTGCCAAACTGGTCTGATGCATTCAATGGAGTTAAAAAAAAAAGGAAAAAAATCCCTCTGTTAAACATCATTGTAATCGGAAGCTTCTGAGGCAACAGGCAACAAAGACCAGGTGTTCCTGCTGTAACATATGAGATGTGATGCTGGTCTATGCTCTACTTGAGCAGATTTGAAGAGGGTACAAAATATGAACCAAACTTGAGAAATGTAGTAAGAATGGCATTTATCATCTTATCAAAGTTTGATATTTAGAATGATACTGATTTTCATGATTAATGATTCCATATAACTCTTCTAGACTGTTGAGTAGAAGAAAATAAAAGTCTACTTTCTAAACCTCAGTAAGCACACATGGCAGAAACCAGGAGGTAAGGAGTTGTATGATCTCAAACCACTACTGCTGATGAATTCATGAATATGTAAGTAGAACTAAATGAGAAATTTAATGTGATTCTTCAGGTTTTTTGCTTCCCTAACCCCCCTCAGCCCTCAAAACACATTATGGATAGTGACTGGATGATATCCAAGTGATGACTATTACTAAAAAGTACCTATTGAGTTGGTGAGTGAGGGGAAATGTTTAAAAATGCTGATGTTATAAGTACACTTAAGATGTTTGTATCTCTCACCAGTGTCTATGATGTTTGTGGTATCAATAGTTTGTGCAATAGCTATTGGTGCCTGAACTGTAAAGACTTTATAATATCCCCATTTTGGTGAGGCTCAGTAACAAATTAAGGCTATGCAAACTGTTACTTCATTTATATCTTATAAAAATACCTTGTAAACAGAAAAGGTCTGTAGCTACATCTGATAATGTTGCTCTTCCATGCAAGGCATGTGTGTGCCATCACAGCATCTGTACATTTTTTGATGGCCTCTTAGGCCAAGTAGGTTTTAAAACAATGGGATAAAATCCTAGCATGGCCCTTCTCCCAAGGGAAGAAACTGGCTCAGGCCCATTGCTTTGGGGACCAATCAATATGGCTCCATTCCCACAGTATGGGGCTAGAATGTTCCCAAATCCAGACTTCTTAGCCATTGGGATTTCTCCCAAAGTCACTCGATGGTAACTTTGCCACCTTGTAACACAATGAAGGCAGCCTACTCAATCATTTGGCTCACGAGGAGTGCAGTACTTAGGGATGAGTGCTCTGGGGCTTTGGTACCAGCCAGCTGGTCATAATAAAACAAGCCAAGGCAACTGGAGGCCAGCTGGGAGAAACCACCCTTCTCTGCACAGCTCCTGGCAAGAGGACGTGCTGTCCTCAGTACATCTATGACGTGAGCTGTGCCGCTTCAAGATATCCCCCTTGCTGCACCTCCCAGCCCACTTCACCTCTTCTGAAAGTAAAAGAAAAAAGCAAGTAAAACTGTGAACATACTAAAACTTGTTCCTCACATTCTTCTCAAACCAGCTTGGAATAGGAGAAAAAGAATGTACAGGATACCAGAATGCCTGACTACTCAATCCATTCAGAGTTGTCAGAGGGAAGATGTGGCCCTACACTTTCTGGGAAGATTCAATTTAACCAGCGGCTGTTACAGCCGATATTTATATAGAGTTTATGCTGAGATTCTTGCAGGCCGCTGAAAGAGTCACGCTACACACTGGAAGAGTAGGAACTCTGGTAATTTAAGGAGGTTTCATAACTCTTTTAACTATTTTAACTTTTAACTCTTTTAACTATGTCCTTGTGAAATAATTGTTTGAAACAACTTAAGATCTGGAAATCTTTATAGGAAATGTCCCTGCAAAGAGAAGACGTTGAATTTTAACTTGAAGTAGGCACAAGTATATAGCCACAATCATATGGACTAAACATCGGCAATGGAGGTATTGCTGGGGATTAAGTACTTTTCAGTTCCATTGCAGGTAACTTTTCACACCAATAACAAGTCATGCCTAATATGCATTGGGTTTAGACCAAATCTTACTGAAGGAAACGTGGTGCACCCACCCCCTTTGTACTTGTATATTGCATGCCTGGACACCATGGAGGAAAAGAGGCGAAGGCAACTTCCTTGACTTGGTTTCCTGCCCTATGCCATAAATTTCACTGGGTGATATTAAGATCCTGTCAAGCAATGAGTCTTCCTGAGCTTAGGTGGAGTTTTCTGGCTACCAGAACATGTCAGCTAATTAGTACTTAAACATCTGTGTAGCAAAGGCTGTATATGTATGAATTTTATGGTATATTTAAATTATTTATTTTTAACTCACAGAGGTTTATTTGATACTATTTCAAGAATTTCTGATCTCTCAAGATAAGTTTAGTTTTAGAAACAGGAACATACAGGTTAAAATTTCTCTCCCTGTCTTAAAAGCCACAAAAGAAATGAAAAAATCTCATATATACATGGTGTTCACCTGGTAAAAGCAATTAGTGATTTAGAGCATTTTGAGGCAGAGGAGCCCAAAATGGACACTGGAAAATACTGGGAAAGAACTGAAAATCTGCATCCACCACACACACAGGAAGAGCCTGGCACCACTCAGTGCATGCTGTGGGTGCCTGCTTATTCACAGCAGTTTGCATCCATGTACCCTTTCCAGGGTCAAAGCCAGAGCTTGCCTAAATTACCGTGAGGCACACTAGTTATTTATCGAGAGTATGGTTAAGAAAACAATCCATCTTCTGATCTTCTTCCCTAATTTGTTTCATCCTGGGAGTAATGTGTAACAACTGTGGTATATTGGCCTGTCCTTTCCAGTCCCTCCGAACCAGGGCTCAATGGTGTAATGAGGAAGGTCTGGCTGCAGAACCATTGCTACACGATGTTTAAAGAAGATGGTGTTAATTGTTTAAACATGTTTCACCTTTCCACATGCATGAGGCTTCCTAACTGGCAGCCTTTGAATTTTGTTGGTACTGGCTGCACACCTGCGCCTGTCTGTGCATTAAACCTTGACTGTAGGACTCTCGTCACAAATGAACTGTCAAATCATTACTACGTTTGATGCAGCATAATCTGTCTTGAAACTAGAATTGGTCCATCCAGGCTCAAATTTCACTTGCTACTGAGGCTA